>NC_133110.1:31304182-31604182 GCF_022965805.1 Primulina eburnea
GTACGTTACATTTGGTATCAGAGCCGTGTTCTTGTAAAGGGTTATGCCTATTGCCGGTCACAAGAAGCTCACGAAGTCACACCTCAAGTCTGTAAGTTTTAAGGTTTCAAATTTATGATATGTAGTAAGCATAAAGTTCTGATTTCAGCATGTGCATATTTTTAAGTTCAAGTACGTGCATCTTATATTTTCTATATCATGTTCATGCATGTGGGGTTTACGTGTTGGGTAAATTATTGGAACAGTATGCCTCCTAGACGTGTGATCGATCGTGAAGCAAGGGATGAGGACAGAGAGCCTCGAGATGAGAGAAAAGACGCTCCTCAGCCTCCACCTCCAGACATGCAGGCACAGATGCTTGCAGGAACGACTCAGTTCTTCGCACAATTTGTGGAGAACCAGGCTGCAGTGGACGCTGGGGCGTGGCCCAGGCCAGAGGCAGTATATGAGAGGTTCAGGAGGATGAACCCAAAGGAGTTTTCGGGTACCACTGACCCGATGATAGCTGAGGGATGGATTAAGTCCATCGAGGTAATCTTTGAGTTTATGGAACTGACCGATACAGATAGGGTCAGGTGTGCCACGTTCCTTCTTACAGGGGACTCCATACTATGGTGGGAGAGTGCGTCCGTGGCAGTAAACTTGCAAGTGCTGCCTTGGAATGGTTTCAAGGAGGTGTTCTACTCCAAGTACTTCACTGAGGAAGTACACTTCAGATTGACTCGGGATTTCATGTCGTTACGGTAGGGAGACAGCAGCGTGGCAGACTTCGTCAGGAAGTTTGAGAGGGGGTGTCACTTTGTATCTCTGATAGCTAATGATGCCCAGAGTAAGCAGAGGCATTTCATGGATATTTGGAATCATTTCATTAATTAGAGTCATATTATGAAGAAAGATATCATATTATAATATGTGTCTACGAACAACAAGTTGCTGATATCTTCACCAAATCTCTGAACGAGGCTAATTTTTAATATTTTCGAAAAAATTTAGGTTCAATTGATATATCTTAATTATAATATGTTAGTATGCATGATGCTTTTGATGAATATTATTATGTTGCTGGCCATCAATATACTAACATTGATAAACATGACGGTCTACTGAAATGAAGTCTCTGTTGAATCTCAGTAGCTCTCTATTAAGTTGCATTGATTATATAATATTATTATTTTCAATTATCTCCAATTTATTAACCTTCAAAGGACAACCAATCAGTTATTACTTTTAAAAAAATTAAAGTTGTGAATTTTAAAAGCTATATTTACTCATTTCAGTCAATTTTCACAAGTGGAAACATGTTTGTCTCAAATGGTTGTACATATAATCTTTTATAGCCTCAAATTTACTTACCTTACGCTCAGCAAATAATCTAGCTTTCAGCCCTCTTTGTATCCTTTACTCTTTTTGAATCAATTTTACTTCGCAACTATTTTATTTGCAGAAATTGCCACCAATGGAATGAACGCATGTCAAGTTAAATTTGAGTTTTTTTTATGGATGGGAGGTTGATGCTATGGCGACACTGTTCAAACAGTGGAAAGTGCTGGACTTCGTCCATTTCGAAGCCTTGCGGTGGTAATCTATCAAGACACCATTCTGGATTTCAATTCAAACACCGAATAACGGGGCATGTAGAGCACATTCAAAATGATCTTCTATCATCTTTTAAAACACTGAATAATGGGACATTCAGATCACATTCAAAATGATATTCTATCTCTTCACAAGTCCTTTGTTCAATTCAAAGTCAATATTGTCATAGAATCTCAGGCATTTGTTATGGGAAAACATAATTTTCTTGTTGAAAATCAGAATAAGAGCCATCAAGAGCTTGTGGCAAATCAGCAGCATAGCCAAAAAAAATTGTTTGGTAAAATGGATCATACGCAGGCCTCTTTCACTTCCCAGATTTCTAAAATTTTTGCATATATAAAGGATGTTAATACCAAAAAAAGGGAAGAGAGTCTGCTGAAAAGTTCAAACGTCACCAGAGACATTCACTTGAATACCTAACCGATGAACTATTTTTAATGATCTATGCTCTATATCTTTTCTGATTGATTCTGTTTAATAAAATTAAAGCATTTGAATAATCTTCGTTGCTGAATTTTTGCATCACCAAAAAGGGAGATATTGTTGGAATATTTATGTTTTGGTGATGTAGGGATTCTTCCATTTATATTAAATTCAGCACTCAGAGAAGTTCAGTAGCCAATAAGTTCAGCAGACCGCATACACACATATATGATAATTTACTAATTAGGTCTGTCGAAATGAATACAAAAGTATTACCGATCATCCCCAGACTACTGAATATGTTAACGTTCATTTATAATATTTGATTTGCTACCTTTTCAATGGAATTATTTCAATAAAACAAACATTTAATTAGAGAATGTCCAATATTCTATTTAAGAAAAAAATATATTATGATCGATTGTTCGTATCATAAGCATTGATTGCCGCCTTATTTCTTTGGAATATGAAAAATGATGTATGATAGTTTTACCTTATAGCCGTTTAGATTATAACATTTAAATATCGTCTATAAAAGGCCGGCCAATTCGTATGTATTCCGACAAATGTACTTACTTGATCATACTATTTAGAAGCTCTGATGAAAAAACTTGAAGCACACTCTCAAAAGCCTTATCAGAACTTTTTAGAGATCATCTTGTGATGTGTTACACTCATTGTTATTTCAATATTTATTCTATCATTTGAGTGAGTTTTGTTACTAACAGAATGAGTTTTTCTTTTCATAAATCTATATAATGTTTTGAAAAAGTTGATACTAAGAGTTTCAGTAGGCAAATATTTAAGTCTTACTGAAGTGGGTGTTTACAGAAGCTGTAAATATCAAATTCTTTTAGTGAATACCTTCTGTAAACAAAAAAAAGAGACATAGAAGGTTTTTATCTTTCGAAATTTCAGAAACAATCATTGTATCTTATTATTTTTACTGTTGTTTTTGTATTTATTCACAACGTCTCGGTAGACTCATTCTGCATGGTACATCAAATTTGTATTCTTTGAACGGTCTATCAGACTTCTGTTACTAACACCAATAGAATGTCATTTAAATCCAGAAGCTAAGAAAACAGTGAGGTATTGACCCCCTTCTAAAGCACATCCACCGATCATAATAAGATATAATCTCATTAAAGCTAAATCAATAACTTTAAGCCATTTCTAAAAGAAATTATTTCTCCCTGAATTACAGGGTTTATTTCATCCTATCCATGTGAGCATTGTCCCCATGATAGGATGGATGACCAAGATTTGTCCATGCATATATAGGACCTACTTTTTTTTTGAAATTGTATGTGTAGTAAGATCTTACCCGTTGAAATGAAGTGAGGGTAGTGCCCACACAGGTAGAATCTCATCTACCGAATTACAGCTTAATCAATCCCCATACTTTTGATGAACAAATTCCCAATTTTTACATTGCACGTGCAGTTGGAAGATAATTTCCACCTCAAACACATTCTCTATCTTCTAAGTACCAATTAATATTGTTATATTATTATTATAAAAAATAACTTTTTTTAGTCCACTAATTTTCACTATTTTGGTTTTGGTTCACTAAGTTTTCAAATTTTGATACTTGTACACGAACTTTCATTTTTTCGGATTATTGTACTGTGTTGCAGGAGTACTGAAGTAGCATCAAAAAATGCTGGCATAGCACCAAAAATTTTAACGTGACATCAAAAAATACTGACATAACACCTGAAATATCTATATTTGGTTGGCAATATAGTTACTCTTCTGTCACCATCGAATTAATCATATCGAATGATATAAATTCGTAGTTTTCGTAAATAGTATATTATATTAGAAATTTCTATTTATGATGGAAATATAATCATCGATTCCATTAAAACGGGGAAATTGTATTTTTGACAATGTAACTTTCACCTGTTTAAATTTATGTCATGTTATTAAAGAAAATCACAGTTTTGAAGCATTAATTTGCTCTTTTTTAAAAAAATTAATCATTTTTCATTAGAGTGCTAACATGACTTGACGTTAGGTACGTCTGACATCATGTCAATAATTTTTGGCGACACATCATTTTCTGGTGTCCGGTCATCATTTTCCAATGTCACGTCAGTACCATAGTGAAAAACTTAAAATTTGGCAAAGTATAAACTAATCCATTAGGAATATCGTAAATTAACCGACAACATGACCAAAAATAAAAACTTATTTACATAACCAAAAATTATCTACCGAAAAATTTGAAAGGTGTTGTCATATTATAAATAGTTATTTGATAAAATAATTGCATAATTGGCTATCAAATACGTTAATTAAATAAACAAGTCTACAGTGTCTGCAGTCACAATTTATTTTTCTAAACCTTAAAGTGGGAGAATATATGGAAACTTTATAAAAGAAATACACATATACAAGATTTGCTTGCTAGGGGTAGGTCAAGGTATTTCAAGGTATTCTTTCTTCCCTCAATATCAGTTCTGAAAACAACAGTTCCTCCAAATCAAGAAAACTGCCGTCAATAGATCCTTCCATTTTTGGCAACTTTTCGACAAAGGGTATTCAAGATTTATTAGGGTTACTGCAGAAGTTGTTAGATTCAAGAATGAAGAAAAGGCAAGTAGTGATCAGAAAGCAAGCATCTCAAAGGACCTCGAGTTCTCAGATTGTAAGAACGACTGTTCGATACGCAGAATGCCAGAAAAATCATGCGGCAAACATCGGAGGATACGCGGTGGATGGGTGCCGGGAGTTCATGGCCGGTGGTGGAGAAGGCACGGCTGCTGCACTCGTCTGCGCCGCCTGCGGTTGCCACCGGAGCTTCCACCGACAGGATGCCGACACCGAGGTGGTTGGTAACAATTCTTCACCTTCTTGAGTCTGTCTCGATTGCTTGTTTCAGGAAATTCGAATTTTATTGTATGTACTTTGGAAAAAACAAATAGCATAAATTTTGTGAAAAAAAAAGGATCATTAATTAATCTTTTCAAAGGATGAAAAAGTCACCCTGATTTTCATTTTATTTTGCATCTTTTCCTTGATTTCACGGATGTTAATATATATGTAAAATCAAAGAAAATGATGATCGGGGTTTTGTTGTTCAGATCAAGAAACTGAAGATGCTTATATGCATATTTAAGGTCAAATCTTGATTTAATTAGATCAGGTTTGAAAATGTATATTGGAATATGATATCAGGTAAACCCCACGCTTCGTCCCTATCGTGTGGATCCGCCCATCTTCAAATTGTATCTCTTGAAAACGTGTATTTTATTTTTTGACTCGTAAATTTTTTTATTCTGAGATCGAAAATGTGAACTGATAGGTAAAGACGGTACCACTCTTATCAACTATATAATAGTTCAAACATCACGTTTCGATCGTTTTCTTAATAAATGATACTTCTTACTTCTTAACATGTACTATATTCTTAATCAAAAACATCAGCCGAGTTGAAATTAAATATATAACATGTTTTAATACAATAAGTTTTTTTTAGATTGATTCTAAAATAGATAAAATTATCAGTCTTTTAATATATATATATATTTTTAAAAACGGTGTCTAAAGAATTATAAAAAATGGCAAATCAAGAGATCGAGGTTATGACTTTTGTTTCATGATCTCTTAAATATGTATTAAAGGGAAAATGGTAGTGCAGATATATGAATAATTTGGTATGAAGTGCAATAAGATACACATGTTCCCTATCAATCTTTTGGCACTTAGAATTGTGCATGCTTTTGTTATTTGTTTATTATTATTTTTTGGTGAATGGTTCGGTACTTCTTTTAACTGTCTCATCATTGTCGTTAATTTTTTGACAAAAACTTGTGTGAGACGGTCTCACAGATCGTATTTGTTTGACGGATCTCTTATTTGGGACACCCATGAAAAAGTATTCTTTTTTATGCTAAGAATATTATTTTTTATTGTGAATGAGTAGTGTTGACCTGTCTCACAGATTATGATCCGTGAGACGGTCTCATATGAGACCCACTCTTATTTTTTATATAAATTTCTAATTATAAGCAACTAAAATTTAATACAGTCGTGGACTAAATATTTAAACAATTTATCTATTTTCTATTTTCTTTAAGCTCGTGCAAAGTTTGACATAGGTGATGTGATATTATATGTATTAGCGTTATGTCAATACTTTTCGACATCATATCTGTATCTCATTGAAAATAAACTAGAAACTCATAAATAAGAAAGATAACATACTAAGATCGAAATTTGATAACAAAGACGACCAAAACTACAAAGAGACAAATATATATGATCAAGAGTAGGTCTCTTGTAGACGGTCTCACGAATCTTTATTCGTGAGACGAGTCAATCTTGGAAATATTAAAAACAAAAAATAATATTTTTGAGATAAAAAATAATTTTTTTATGGGTGATCCAAATAGAATATCTGTCTAACGAAATTAACCCATAAAACTCACGCATGATCAAATTTACATATTATAAAAAATATCACAATAAAACTATGGGAAAAAATTGTATGAGACGGTCTCACGGGTCATATTTTGTGATACATATTTCTTATATTTGTCATCTATGAAAAAGTATTACTTTTTATTCTGAGAATATTACTTTTTATTGTGAATATTGGTAGGGTTGACCCACTTCACAGATAAAGATTCGTGAGACCGTCTAACAAGATACCTACTCTAAAACTATTTGTACACTATGGATATATTTTTAATGAATTTACTACATGGAAATATTATTAGAAACAATATTATACTCTCAAACTATATATATATATATATATATATATATATATATATATATATATATATATATATATATATATATATATATATATATATATATATATGTAATAGCCGAGCCCGGTGTACGGTACGATTTAAGTTTCGTTTGTTATTTGGGATATTTGATTAGATGATTATAGTTGTGTTTTGGGCTTTAGTATTATTGGTTATTATTTATTTGAGGTATTAGTTGTTGTTGGTTGTTCGTTTCAGCGTTTCGGTTCGATTTTAGTTGCTTTGGAATAGTGTTTTGCCGTGAGTAGAGTGCACCCGCGCTCTTAGAGGAGTGCCCCCGCGGTGCACTGTGCTATTTTTTGGAGTTTGAGTGCCGTGAGCACACCGCACCCGCGGCGTTGTAGAGACCGCCCCCGCGGTAGAGACCGCACCCGCGCTGCTTGCAGTGCCGCACCCGCGGTGTTAGTGTTCCAGAATTTTTGAGATTGCCGTAACCATAGCGCACCCGCGGTCCTTGTGTTGGCGCACCCGCGGTGAAGGTATGGTCGAGTTTTTAAGCTACTTTTTGGAGTGGTTGGCCATGCTTTTCCTTTCTTCTCTCCTTCATTCTCGACATTTCTCTCCATTTTTAGGGTTTTTGGTCATTTCTTTCACTTCCTATCTTCGATTCAAGCGTTTGTTTGGAATTTCGACTTGAGTTCGACGTTCTCCTTGGTGCTAGGAAGCTTGGGTAAGTTTTTGGTGCGATTCTGTTAAGGTTGTAAATTAAGAGTTGTTTAGATTGGTTGTTTAAGTGGATTTATGGATTATTTAGCTTGTAATCTTGGATATTTAGTTGATATTGGTGTTATTTGTGGATTATTTGTTGTAGGTGGTGATCAAGAGCTAAGTTGAGGTGTTTGTTGTGGTTTGTAAGTGGAATTTCATTCCTTTTTGCTCACATGATTATATATGTATGTGTTTCAAAGAGTTTATTGTGTTATTCCCTTTCATTTGATCTATAGTATGTATTGTTATATGTATTGGAGGCATTGTATGTCTCATTATTGATTAAAGGGAATACAAAAAGATATATAGAGTTCAAAGTGATTGTTAAATCCAGAGAAGAGTTTAAATGTTTTCGGATTGATAAATACATAGTCAGAGATTGCATGCAATATTAGATGATCATCGCCCAGAGGCTTATATCCCTCAGAGTTATCGGTATTTATATCGATTTGGGATACGAGCAACCCCAGAGCAGAGATACTATTGATATCAATCCCCAGAGCAAAAGAGAAATACCATCATATTTATATGCTATTGCTATGTTATTGATATTCAGAGTTTACAGTTCAGAGTTGATGGTATTTATGATTTCAAAGAGATGTTTTACAGAGATTATTGTTTATTGTTATATAAGAGTTCCACTTGCTGAGATTTATTCTCATTTCAGTTATTTTCATGTGATGCAGATCAGAGTGGTGCCCCGGGACGTTGACTGTGGATTGGGGGTCATATGCATACACCGTGGAAGGAGGATTTTGGCATGATCATAGGAATGATGTTTTGTTTTTGTTATGTCATTTAAATGATCATGTATTTATTTTGTAAAGATATTTAAACTAATGTATTTTGAAACTCCTTCCGTATATTTTGAAAAGAAAATTTTTATTTCCGCTGCGTATTTATTTTAAAAGAGGTCAGGGTGCCACAATATATATATATATATATATATATATAAACACACACACACACACTCATATATATATATATATGTATATATTAAAGCTATATCGATATTATCATTTAATATTTTAAACATCGGTTGAAACGTAATATTTAATTGTTCTCTTAATATGCACAATTTCTCACCAATGTATAAGTGTCCTTTCACTTGTGTCAATTTTCCATCAGCTATTGCAGACAACCAACTACGTAAATAAACAAACATATTTTCAAGTCCATATTTGTCATTGCCATGGACTTTTGAAATACGGGCTATCGAGTCGTTTTCACAAGCTGCTCATGTGGGGAACCGGACGCTAATCAAGTTCTTAATCCTCATTGGGACTAATTAATCAATTATAAAACAGGGTCTAAATTTTTTTCTTTTAAATGCGGAACGTAGTGACATAAAAAAATACATATATACTTCTCAGTATATAAAAGTACAAATCCTGTATCACATACATTTATTCAACTAAGGTTTAAACAGCTAATGTCAAGTGTCCAACCCTATCTCTAATCCAAGTCCGGAGCCTCCACTCTAATCACGATCTTTCCTCATCTCCTGGACCCTGATCCTGTCCCACATGTTGTCATGTACACATACAGACAAGACAACAGTCGGATAACTCCGGTGAGAATAAATCCCAGTATAAATCAACGAAACATGCAATCATATAAACAAATATAAAGCATGTAATCAGGTAACAGATATACGTATCAAAATCTGAAACATAAATAATTATAGACTATCGACAATGCTCATAACTCTATCATTCAGACTAGACTCAATCCTAGTCTAGGGATCCCGGTTTCCAGATGTGGTGTTCCTATATCGAATTCCGTAATAGAAGGAACAGTAATTCCATTACTCGATATAACCAAATATGGTGTTCCTATATCGAATTCCGTAATAGAAGAATTCCAATCCTATTTACTCGATATAACCAAACATCCGGTGTCCTGACCTAACCGTCATGGACTGTAGCTCTATCGCTAATATCCATATTGAGACATCGTGCAATGTGCCCGTGGCGATCCCGCCACTGTCAGGCACTTCCGTCCCAAGATTTCTATATTATCTTGTGACATAGTGCAATGTGCCCGTGGCGATCCCACCACTATCAGGCACTTCAGTCACAAGATTACTTGTCTAATACCTGCTATCTATAACACAGGAGAACAAGTATATCAGTCAAATCAATGCAAATATCAATGCAATAAAGTAAAGTATGTGATTTAGGGAAACTCAAGTCTAAACCGACTTAGTCGATCTCCCAATACCACATTGACTTATACCTTTCTTTCGTCGGTTTCTGGCTCAGTCGAAGTCCTGAATTCACAGTATGTCTGGCAATGACAATATCAATAATCTCATGTCAATATACCTTTCAAATCCATAACAATCTGATCAATCTGGATTTAATTCAAAATCAACGGCATAACGGTACAATTTCAATATCCTCGTCAATACAATATCCTCAAATCACAGTTACAATCCATAACCCATATCCAATATAATCCGTAATCCAATCACAAATCAAATCTGTCTGTAATAAATCAATATACCCTAAAAATTCTTAACAATTCCATAATCAGTCCGTTTCTTAATCTGACTTCGATTCTACGATGTCTAACATGTCAAGAACATCATATATGAATTCCATTCAATTCTGACAATAGCATAATTCCAAAACATGTCAAAACGTAGTAAAACTTACGTCCAGTTGTAGCCTACGTTGATAGGAGCACAATACTGCAGTAAGATTTCAAATCGAACGGACGGATCAAAATATAAAGGCGTAAGGATTTTACAAGCCTTTCTCGTTCCTTTTTCTTTCTTTCCTTCTGAATTCGAAGGAATGATATATATATATATATATATATATATATATATATATATATATATATATATATATATATATCATTGCATGCATACAGCGAGGTGGCACGATTTTTGCAAAACACGTTGCACCGCGGGTGCGGTAACTTCAGGAACGCGGGTGCGGTCCCGTTTCTGACGCGGGTGCGGTGACCCTACTGTACCAATACATAAAATTTCCCAAAGCACGACCGCGGGTGCACTCAAACACCGCGGGTGCACTCCATTTTTTACCGCGGGTGCGGTGATCATTCTGTAAAAATAGCATACCCTACTGCCTCCTCACCGCAGGTGCGGTGTAATTTGAGGCGCGGGTGCGGTGTTGCTTCGGCAACACATTCTAAAATTCAGAATAAATGGCCGCACATTAACTTAAATCATGTCTCAGTTGTCCCTTTCATAACCACGTTAAATTATAAGTCAATAATCTTTGATTGACAGTGATTAATTCTCGGGCATTACATTTCTCCCCCCCCCATAAGATACGATTTCGTCTTCGAAATCACAGGCATTTCATTCGTATCAATAATGAGTATATACAGAACTGTATAAGAATTTACATTATCGAAACAACTCTGGGAATTCTTGTCTCATATCTGATTCAGTCTCCTAAGTTGCTTCTTCAGTACCATGACGAGTCCATTGAACTTTCACAAGAGGATCGTCTTTGTTCTGAGCTGTTTTTCTTTACGATCGATAATCCGGATCGGTTTCTCGACATAACTCAATGTCTCATCCAGCTCGGCCTCGTCTGGTTGGATAGCATGTGAATCATCAGGGAGATATTTCCGCAGCATCGATACATGAAAGACATCATGTATTCTAGATAATGAAGGCGGCAATGCGAGTCGATAAGCACGATCTCCTATCTTTTCGAGAATCTTATAAGGACCAATGTATCTTGGAGACAATTTCCCTTTCTTCCCAAATCTGACAACACCTCTGAAAGGAGAAATCTTCAGGAATACACGGTCTCCCACCTCAAATACCAACGGTTGTCTTCGGAGGTTGGCATATTTGGCTTGTCTGTCCTGGGCTTCCTTCATTTTCTTTTGAATCAATTTCACTTTCTCAGTCATATCTCTGATCCTATCAGGTCCAGTCTCAGGAACTTCACAGATATCGTCCCAATAAAGAGGGGATCTGCATTTCTTTCCGTACAACGCTTCGAATGGAGCCATTTCAATACTCGTTTGATAGCTATTGTTGTACGAAAATTCGCAAAGTGGCAATGCATCTTGCCAATTAGTGCTGAAATCAAGCACTACCGCTCTCAACATATCTTCCAATGTCTGAATCGTCTGTTCTGACTGTCCATCAGTCTGAGGATGATATGCGGTACTCAGATGTAGCTTTGTACCTAGAGCTTGCTGCAAACTTTGCCAGAAGTGCGATGTAAACCGAGGATCACGGTCTGAAACAATTGACTTCGGCACTCCATGCAATCTAACAACTTCTTTGACATAAATATCGGCCATCTGATCATATCTATATGTCATTTTGTATGGAATAAAACAAGCGGATTTGGTTAATCGATCAATCACGACCCAAATCACATCACAACCTCGGGAGGATCTCGGTAATTGCGTCACAAAATCCATGGAAATGTGATCCCACTTCCATTCAGGAATGGACAAACTCTGCAACAATCCTCCTGGTTTCTTTCTTTCAGCTTTCACATGTTGGCAATTGAGACACTTGGCTACAAATTTAGTCACATCAGATTTCATTTGTTTCCACCAATACTGTGCCTTTAAATCATTGTACATTTTCCTGCCACCAGGATGAATGCTAAAACGACTGTTGTGCGCTTCTGACATTATTCGCTGTCTCAAATCTGAAACATTGGGCACAACAATACGATTATTCACATACAAAACCCTATTCCGAACCTGATATTCCGATTGATGACCAGCTCTGACCATTGCAATCGAATTATGTATGTTCTGATCAACCTTATGTGCCTCTTTGATTCTCAATATCAATTCTGGTTCAACTTGATTTGTATATAATCTTAGAGGCTGACAATCTGTTTCAAAAGCTAATCCAGACAAACAACAGTCTTGTATCAAATTCGAGACACCTATCGTCGATAAGAATAGTGCACATACCTTTCGACTCAGCGCATCTGCTGCTGCATTGGACTTCTCCGGATAGTATTTGATTTCACAATCAAAGTCTTTCAGTAAATCCAGCCATCTCTGCTGTCTCATATTCAGCTCTGATTGCGAAAACAGATATTTCAAGCTTTTATGATCAGAATAGATTTCGAATATCTCACCGTAGAGGTAATGTCGCCATATCTTCAAAGCAAAGACTATGGCTGCCAATTCAAGATCATGAATTGGATAACAGGATTCATGGGGTTTCAATTGTCTCGAGGCATAAGCGATAACATGTCCTCGCTGCATCAATATACAACCCAATCCTCGGTGAGATGCATCACAATAAACCACAAAGTCACCAGTACCTGAAGGAATCGTCAACACAGGCACACTGGTCAATCTTTTCTTCAATTCCAGAAAACTGGATTTACAGTCTTCTGACCAAACAAACGGAGCATTCTTCTGAGTTAACTGCGTAATCGGTTTGGCAATACTCGAAAAATCTTTAATGAATCGATGATAATATCCTGCCAAACCCATAAAACTACGAATCTCAGGTACAGATGTCGGTCTCGGCCAAAAAATCACTGCCTCAACCTTACTGGGATCCACTGATATCCCGTCTCCGGATATAATATGTCCCAGAAATACTACCTGTTTCAGCCAAAACTCGCATTTCGACAATTTAGCATACAGTTTCTCTGCCCTCAAAATTCTCAACACAGTCCTCAGATGATTAGCATGCTCGATCATATTCTTTGAATAAATCAATATATCATCAATGAATATGATAACAAAATCATCCAAATATTTCTGAAAGACGCGGTTCATCAATCCCATAAATACCGCCGGTGCATTCGTCAAACCAAATGGCATGACGATAAATTCATAGTGTCCATACCTGGTTCTGAATTTTGTCTTAGAGATATCAGAGTCCCTGTAGTATCCCGATGCCTAATTTGAGTTAATTATTGGATTAATTGTATTTCGGTGGGATCGGAAGGACCGAACCGGGTTCGGATCGTCCGAAGTTGGTTCGGATCGTCCGAAGTGGGTTCGGATCGTCCGTTCTGTTCGGAGTCAGACGAGTCATGTCATGTCAGAGTTCGGATCGTCCGATCAGGGTTCGGATCGTCCGAAGACAGGTGGCTGGACACGTGGAAGACATGCAATGTTCGGATCGTCCGAATTGGATCGGATCGTCCGAAGTGTACCGGATCGGAGCGTCCGAAGTGGATCGGATCGTCCGATCGTTGTCTATAAATAGAAGCGCGAGGCTTCACTTTTCACTCGCCAATTCCGAGAGTTCCAGAGCGTTTTAGTCGTTTCTGATGGGTTTCTAGTCTTTTCCCGAGGTTCGGGCACTAGCGGGGAGCTACTGGTTTTGTAGCGGAGCTGTGCTCTAGTTGGGGGCTAGCGGCATCAGTGGGCTGACTACGGACGCAGGTATAGTTCTGGGTTTCTTTTGAGATTTGGGAGTATCTATTAGTCTAGTTAAGGCTTTTAGATGTGGTTTAGTGATATGGTATCACTTGGATTGTAGGCTTGATTCTATGGCTGATTGCTAGGATCTACTGGTTTGAGGTACGAAAGTACTATCCGAGATAGCAGGATTGAGTATGCTTTACTATGTGTTGCATGTTTATATGTTGCATTATTATCTGTTATATGATGCATGGTTTATTATGCGGCATTTGCATAATCATGTTGAGCCTGATTATCTTTGAGATAGCCTGTTGAGAGGGTGCTCAGCCCTCGTTTGTTGTGGATGGTTGGACCCCGTTGGCCGACGGTGGTCAGGTCACCGGTATATCCACAGGTTTATTTTGGTATGGGAGCCATCTCCTGGTGCGACGGCGCAGAGTGCTACATACCTTGACGTCATTTACCTGAGCAGTATTTCGATATACCCAGATCCTGGTATCCAGTACATTTTGCATACATGCATGTCATAGTCTTGCATACTCATGCTTTCGGTGCTGAGCGTTTTATGCTCACGTCCTCGGTTTATCTCTGTTTTGGACACTCTATTCGATGGGGCAGGTCTCAGGTTGGGCGGTCCAGGAGAGAGTGGACAGGGAGCTGGCAGAGGTTGACCTGTAGTTGTTGGTATTTGTTCTTGGTATTTAGTTCGATCTGGTTGTTTAAGTATTTTGTACTTACAGATTCGATTGGGTTGTATTACTGTTTTTCCGCTGTTTACCTGATTCAGTTTTAAATGTTAATTTTGCATGCTTAAGTTCTGATTAGTAGGTGATTCTGGAATGGGTCACTACATTTATGGTATCAGAGCATGCATTAAGATTTTGGGATTTAGAACTGTTCTTTTGGGTTTAATCTCTGGTAACTTTTGTAGCTAAGAGATGTCTGGTTTTGACGACGATGCTAGTAGTCATGGCAGCGTTGGACGCTGGGGAGACCGCGACGATCGGGAACGTCGTCAAGAGCATCGAGAACGTCGTCAACACCGTCGTGATGAGCCTCGGAGTTTTAGTATGCATCGGTTCTTGCAGATGGGGCCGAAACCTCTTTCAGGCGGTGAGACCCCGGATGTTGCGGAGAACTGGCTTGAGAGGATGGAGAGCTGCTTCAAGACTTTTCAGTGCTCGGCGGAGCAGCAGATTGATACCCTTGATTTCTTGCTGGAGGGTGGTGCGCGCAAGTGGTGGAGGTCTACCTCTGCACCGATAGTTCAGCGACAGGGTCGAGTTCTTTGGGCCGATTTCCGAGCCGCTTTCATGTTGCTTTACTTTCCGCCAGCTCTTCTGCAGACCAAGGCGATTGAGTTGATCAATCTGAAGCAGGGAAGTTTGTCTGTTGATGAGTATCAGCAGAAGTTCTTTGAGTTGCTTCCGTATGTTCCGCATGTCAGTGACAATGCTAGTGCCAAGTATAACCATTTTCTTCAGGGCCTCAATCAGGAGATTTATGATCGGGTTGTTGTCTGCGATGATGCGACATCGTATGAGGGCCTTGTAAATCGTTGTCGCCAGGTTGAGGGCAGTTTGTTGAGAGGTCGAGTCATGCAGTCTGCTCGTCCTACTAGTTCTTTGGGTCCCCGCGCCCAAGCATTCAAGAAGGCTGGATCTACTTCTTCTTCCTCTGGATCTGGAGGAGTTCACCATTTTGGGAAGAAGAGGGGCCCGTGTCAGCACTGCGGGAAGGATCATCCGACGGAGCGTTGTCGCAAGGTTGCGGGTGCTTGTTACAAGTACGGTGAGATGGGCCACATGAAGAGAGATTGTCCACAGACGGGCGGAGGATCAGGATCTGGTTCTCAGGCTTCAGTTCATCAGAGGCCACAGCCGGGACAGTCTACTCAGGGTTCTAACCTCCGACCGCGTACTCAAGGGCAGGTCTTTGCTCTTAACCAGGATCAGGCGGCTGAGGAGAACGAGAGAGTTATCGCAGGTGTGTTTTTATTATGTGGATTACCTGCTTACGTTCTCATTGACACTGGTGCATCTCATTCATTCATATCTGCGAGATTTGCTAAGCGTCATGCATTACCCTTCACTTCTTTGGGCGTTGTGGTATCTGTTTCCACACCGATGGGTCATTCGGTGTTAGCTAAACGTCTAGTTTTGGGTTGTCCTCTAGAGTTTGAGGGTAATGTTTTAACTGCTAATTTGATGGTTCTTGCGATGGAGGATTTTGATTGCATTCTGGGAATAGATGTGCTGACTGTGTTTAGAGCTACTGTGGACTGTTATCAGAAGTTTGTGCAGTTTCGTCCAGTTGAGGGCGACAGTTGGTTTTTCTATGGAGAGGGAGCGCGACCCCCGATGCCTGTGGTTTCTGCTCTGAAAGCCTGTTGTGCTTTAGAGTCGGGCGGGGAAGGCTACCTTATCTATGCTATTGATTCGTCCGCAGGTAGTATCGGTGTCGGTGACATTCCAGTGGTTTGCGATTTTCCGGATGTTTTTCCCGAGGAGATTCCTGGTTTTCCTCCTGTTCGGGAAGTAGATTTCGGCATTGATTTAGTGCCAGGCACGGCACCAATCTCTAGAGCTCCTTATCGTTTAGCTCCATCGGAGATGCAAGAATTGAAACAGCAGTTGCAGGATCTTCTTGACAAGGGGTATATTCGACCCAGTGTGTCCCCGTGGGGAGCACCAGTTCTTTTTGTCAAAAAGAAGGATGGTTCTATGCGGCTCTGCATAGATTATCGGCAGTTGAATCGTGCGACGATAAAGAATAAGTATCCGTTGCCACGGATTGATGATTTATTTGATCAACTGCAAGGTACCTCTGTGTATTCCAAGATTGATTTAAGGTCTGGTTATCATCAGCTTCGAGTTCATCAGGGAGATATATCGAAGACTGCATTCAGGACCCGGTATGGGCATTATGAGTTTCTGGTTATGCCTTTTGGGGTGACGAATGCACCAGCAGTTTTTATGGATCTGATGAATCGGGTATTTCGGGATTTCTTGGATAAGTTTGTTGTGGTGTTTATAGATGATATCTTAATCTATTCGCATGATCAGCAAGAACACGCACAACACTTGAGGATTATTTTACAGACACTTCGCGAGAATCAGCTTTATGCGAAGTTGAGTAAATGTGAGTTTTGGATTGACAGGGTTGTATTCCTTGGTCATGTCATTTCTAGCGAGGGAGTTTCAGTTGACCCGAGCAAGGTGGAAGCGGTATTGAACTGGTCGCGTCCGACGACAGTAGCCGAGATCCGCAGTTTTCTGGGATTGGCTGGGTATTATCGCCGTTTCATTGCCAACTTCTCTCAGATTGCTAAGCCACTCACTCAGCTCACTCGGAAAGATGTTTCATTTGAGTGGACATCAGAGTGCGAAGAGAGTTTCTGGGAACTTCGCAGACGTTTGACATCTGCGCCTGTTTTGGCTTTACCGTCTGGATCTGGTGGTTTCAGTGTTTACACCGATGACTCTTTGCAGGGACTAGGGTGTGTTCTGATGCAGAATGAGCATGTGATTGCTTATGCGTCGAGGCAGTTGAAGCCTCATGAGGAAAACTATCCTGTTCATGATCTGGAATTAGCAGCGATCGTTTTTGCTTTGAAAATCTGGCGCCATTATCTGTATGGTGAGCGATTTGAGATCTTCACTGATCATAAGAGTTTGAAGTATCTGTTCACTCAGGCTGAGTTGAACATGCGTCAGCGTCGTTGGATGGATCTACTCAAGGATTACGATTGTGAGATCAAGTATCATCCAGGATCTGCGAATCTCACGGCCGATGCTCTTAGTCGCAAGGTGAGATTATCTGCTCTTCAGACTTGTGCTGTATCTGGGATTATTCAGGATTTCTGTTCGATGGGATTCAATTGTAAGCATCGGAAGGGATCAGAGAGTATCCGTGCAGCTACTATTTTGTCCGAGCCAGTTTTGTATTCTCGGATTAGAGATGCTCAGATGTCTGATTCTAAGGTTCAGAAATTAGCTCGGTTGGCTGATGGAGATAATACTTCTGGATTCCACTATCAGTCCGAGGGTCTTTTGTGCTTATCTGGTCGTGTTGTTGTACCGGAAGATGACACTTTGAGGGAGGAGATTTTGTCCCAGGCTCATCGTAGCAAGTTGAGTGTTCATCCAGGGAGCAACAAGATGTATAAAGATTTGAGGACTCGATTTTGGTGGAAGGGTATGAAACGTAATGTTTATCAGTATGTCTCCAAGTGCCTAGTCTGTCAGCAGGTGAAGGCTGAGTATCGACGACCCGGAGGTTTGTTACAGAATCTTCCTATTCCGGAGTGGAAGTGGGAGCATATCACGATGGACTTCGTGACTCACTTGCCTATGTCTGTGGGGAATAGAGATGCTATCTGGGTGGTAGTGGATCGGCTTACTAAGTCTGCCCATTTTCTTCCGTATAACAGAGATTTCACTTTCGATCGGATGGCACGGTTATACATTCAGGAGATTGTACGGTTTCATGGTGTGCCCGTGAGTATCGTTAGTGACAGAGATCCTCGATTTACATCTAGATTTTGGGGCAGCTTTCAGCAAGCTTTGGGCACTACCTTGAGTTTGAGTACTGCATATCACCCAGAGACTGACGGTCAGTCAGAGAGGACTATTCGTACTCTTGAGGATATGTTGAGATCTTGTGTGATGGATTTCGGGCCAGCTTGGCAGGATCATCTGCCACTGATAGAGTTTGCATACAACAACAGTTTTCATAGGAGTATTGGTATGTCTCCGTTTGAAGCATTGTATGGTCGACGTTGTCGTACTCCTCTGTTCTGGGAAGAAGTCGTAGAACGACAGGTCGAGGGTCCAGAATTGATTCAGCAGGCCATGGACAAAGTTCTTGTGATCAAACAGCGGATTAAGACTGCTCAGGATCGACAAGCAAGTTATGCGAACACCAAGCGCAGACCTCTTCATTTTGATGCAGGCGAGAAAGTGTTTCTCAAGGTATCACCTTTTCGGAGGATTCTGAGATTTGGACTCAAGGGTAAGCTATCTCCGAGATTCATTGGTCCTTTTGAGATCTTAGAATGTGTGGGAGATTTGGCCTACAGATTAGCTTTGCCACCGTATCTGTCTAGTGTTCACAATGTGTTTCATGTGTCCTTGCTGAGACGATACGTAGCGGATGAGTCTCATGTTTTGCATCCGACAGAAGTTCAGCTGAATCCGGATTTGTCTTTTGTGGAAAGACCGGTTTCGATCTTAGACCGGAAGGATAAGGTACTGCGGAATAAGACTATTCCTCTTGTCTTAGTGCAGTGGCAGCGCCGAGGTACTGAAGAAGCTACTTGGGAACTAGAGAGTCGCATGCGGTCAGAGCATCCAGAGTTGTTCTAGTTGTAGTATTTTCAGTTATGATTGTAATTTCAGTTGTACTTTCAGTTGTAATTCATTCTTAAGTTGAATGTATTGTTGTTCAGAATTGTCATTCTTCAGACTCGATTTCGCGGACGAAATCCTTTTTAGAGGGGGAGAATGTAGTATCCCGATGCCTAATTTGAGTTAATTATTGGATTAATTGTATTTCGGTGGGATCGGAAGGACCGAACCGGGTTCGGATCGTCCGAAGTTGGTTCGGATCGTCCGAAGTGGGTTCGGATCGTCCGTTCTGTTCGGAGTCAGACGAGTCATGTCATGTCAGAGTTCGGATCGTCCGATCAGGGTTCGGATCGTCCGAAGACAGGTGGCTGGACACGTGGAAGACATGCAATGTTCGGATCGTCCGAAGTGGATCGGATCGTCCGAAGTGTACCGGATCGGAGCGTCCGAAGTGGATCGGATCGTCCGATCGTTGTCTATAAATAGAAGCGCGAGGCTTCACTTTTCACTCGCCAATTCCGAGAGTTCCAGAGCGTTTTAGTCGTTTCTGATGGGTTTCTAGTCTTTTCCCGAGGTTCGGGCACTAGCGGGGAGCTACTGGTTTTGTAGCGGAGCTGTGCTCTAGTTGGGGGCTAGCGGCATCAGTGGGCTGACTACGGACGCAGGTATAGTTCTGGGTTTCTTTTGAGATTTGGGAGTATCTATTAGTCTAGTTAAGGCTTTTAGATGTGGTTTAGTGATATGGTATCACTTGGATTGTAGGCTTGATTCTAGGGCTGATTGCTAGGATCTACTGGTTTGAGGTACGAAAGTACTATCCGAGATAGCAGGATTGAGTATGCTTCACTATGTGTTGCATGTTTATATGTTGCATTATTATCTGTCATATGATGCATGGTTTATTATGCGGCATTTGCATAATCATGTTGAGCCTGATTATCTTTGAGATAGCCTGTTGAGAGGGTGCTCAGCCCTCGTTTGTTGTGGATGGTTGGACCCCGTTGGCCGACGGTGGTCAGGTCACCGGTATATCCACAGGTTTATTTTGGTATGGGAGCCACCTCCTGGTGCGACGGCGCAGAGTGCTACATACCTTGACGTCATTTACCTGAGCAGTATTTCGATATACCCAGATCCTGGTATCCAGTACATTTTGCATACATGCATGTCATAGTCTTGCATACTCATGCTTTCGGTGCTGAGCGTTTTATGCTCACGTCCTCGGTTTATCTCTGTTTTGGACACCCTATTCGATGGGGCAGGTCTCAGGTTGGGCGGTCCAGGAGAGAGTGGACAGGGAGCTGGCAGAGGTTGACCTGTAGTTGTTGGTATTTGTTCTTGGAATTTAGTTCGATCTGGTTGTTTAAGTATTTTGTACTTACAGATTCGATTGGGTTGTATTACTGTTTTTCCGCTGTTTACCTGATTCAGTTTTAAATGTTAATTTTGCATGCTTAAGTTCTGATTAGTAGGTGATTCTGGAACGGGTCACTACAGTCCCTGACTCTCAGTTGATGGTATCCAGATCTCAGATCGATCTTGGAATATACAGATGAGCCCTGCAACTGATCAAACAAATCATCAATACGAGGCAATGAATATTCTTTATCGTTGCCTTGTTCAGCTGCCGGTAGTAGATACAAAGTCTCATCGACCCATCCTTCTTCCTCATGAACAGTACTGGAGCACCCCAAGGAGATACACTCGGTCTAATGTATCCCTTGGCCAGTAAATCCTCCAACTGTTCTTTCAGTTCTTTCAATTCGATCGGTGCCATCCTGTATGGAGCCCTAGAAATCGGAACTGTTCCTGGCATTAACTAAATGCTGAAGTCTATCTCTCGAATCGGAGGCAATCCAGGAATCTCATCTGGAAAGACATCAGCAAATTCGCACACCACTGGCAAATCCGCCAATGACGGGCTCGATTTCAGTAAATCAACTGAATATACCAGGAATCCATCCGCTCCCTTCTGCAATAATCGAGTCATATTCATTGCAGATATCAAAGGAATTCTAGCACGATAACCCTTACCATAAAATTTCCACTCCTCAGCCATCTCAGGTCTGAATCGAACTATCTTGTGGAAACAATCAACTGTAGCTTGGTACTTGGTCAACATATCGATACCGACAATACAATAAAAATCAGATAAACCAAGCACAATACAGTCTAACTCAATCGTATGCCCATGTACTGCAGTATACACGATTTAAAATATTTTACTGATATCAAACATGTTCCTAACGGAGACGTGACAGATACTACAGTGGCTAATGACTCAACAAGCAATGTGTGCATCAATGCAAATCTCTCCGAAATAAAGGTATGAGATGCACCAGTATCAATCAATACATATGCAGGATAACCAGAAATAAAACAGTTACTTGCCACAACATCATCAGGTGCATCATGTGCCTGCTCCTCGGTCAAAGCAAAAACTCTGGCCTGCTGTCTCGGAGGCTGGCTCACTGTCTGGCCCCCTCCTGGCCTCTGCTGTGACTGGGAAGACGGTGCTGGCTGAAAAGTATGCACAGCAGATGGTCGTCTACCTGCCTGAGTCACTGATCCCGATGACTCAGCTGCCTGTGATCCCTGGGCACTCCTCTGGGGACACACTCAGGCAAAGTGTCCTTGCTGTCTACAGATACGACAGCTGCCAACCACTCCTCGGCACTGCTCTGTGGAATGCCTCCCTCCACAAGCGCTACAGTACGGTCCTGTATAACTCTGATCCTGACCGGTCTGTCTAGAGCCACTCGAACTGGACGAGCTAGTTCCTGATTTCTTGAATTGCTTCCCTCTAGCCTTCAAGAAATCCTTCTTCTGCTACTGCTGCTGCCACCTTCAAATCGAGGAGGTGGTTGTTGTTTTCCCGGTACTGAAAGCACAAACGAAGCCTCTCTTTGTCTCATCAGACCGGCTTCAGCTCCCTTAGCTCGGTTCAAGGCATCGGTAAAATTGTTTGGCCTCCCCGTATTCACCAAGGTAAAGATTTCAGGATTTAGGCCATTTATGAATTGGTCCGCAACGGCCTCATCTTGTTCAGCTACATGGGGAGCAAATCGAAGCAGTGTAGAGAACTTAGCCACATAATCCTCAATGTTTAACTGACCTTGTCTCAAGTTTGCAAACTCGGCTCCCTTGTCCTTCCTATAAGATACTGGAAAGAACCGCAGATAAAATTCAGACTTAAACACATTCCAGGTAATGGCCGTATCTCGTTGTTCCAATGTCCGTTTCGTCGTAATCCACCAATTTTTAGCAACGTCATGCAGTTGGTGTCCGATCAGTTTCACCCTCTTCTCATCAGTATACTCCAACGATTCGAACATCATTTCAATATCGTCCAGCCAACTCTCACACTCCACGGAATTCTCCGTACCTTTCAAAGTCGGTGGATGAAATGACTGAAACCTTTTCTACAGTTTCTCCATCGGTGTAGGTGTCACATCCATGGGAGGATTCGAGGAACTCCCCTGTTCTGGTATTCTTCTCGGAGGCATATCTGAAATCAAAAGGATTAGCAACCCCAAACCAAAATTCTATTTCAGTCCTCCTCCGATCATCTTACTGCTGATCCGGAATCGGCTCTGATTTATTCTCAATAATACATGTTTTCAAATCAAATCAGATAAACAGCTAAACATGAATTATAAAGCAGTAAATCATGCTAGCAATCAAAAGCAGGAAAGAAAACACATTCTACCTCGCTCACTAGCTCCTATCTCAATCTCAAGGATCTATCGCGCTGATACCACCTGTTGTGGGGACCCGGACGCTGATCAAGTTCTTAATCCTCATTGGGACTAATTAATCAATTATAAAACAGGGTCTAAATTTTTTTATTTTAAATGCGGAACGTAGTGACATAAAAAAATACATATATACTTCTCAGTATATAAAAGACAAATCATGTACCACATACATTTATTCAACTAAGGTTTAAATATCTAATGTCAAGTGTCCAACCCTATCTCTAATCCAAGTCCGGAGCCTCCACTTTAATCACGATCTTTCCTCATCTCCTGGACCCTGATCATGTCTCACCTGTTGTCATGTACACATACAGACAAGACAACAGCCGGATAACTCCGGTGAGAATAAATCCCAGTATAAATCAACGAAACATGCAATCATATAAACAAATATAAAGCATGTAATCAGGTAACAGATATATGTATCAAAATCTGAAACATAAATAATCATAGAGTGTCGACAATGCTCATAACTCTATCATTCAGACTAGACTCAATCCTAGTCTAGGGATCCCGGTTTCTAGATGTGGTGTTCCTATATCGAATTCCGTAATAGAAGGAACAGTTATTCCATTACTCGATATAACCAAATATGGTGTTCCTATATCGAATTCCGTAATAGAAGAATTCCAATCTTATTTACTCGATATAACCAAACATCCGGTGTCCTGACCTAACCGTCATGGACAGTAGCTCTATCGCTAATATCCCATCTTGAGACATCGTGCAATGTGCCCGTGGAGATCCCCGCCACTGTCAGGCACTTCCGTCCCAAGATTTCTATACTATCTTGTGACATCGTGCAATGTGCCAGTGGCGATCCCACCACTATCAGGCACTTCTGTCACAAGATTACTCGTCTAATACCTGCTATCTATAACTCAGGAGAACAAGTATATCAGTCAAATCAATGCAAATATCAATGCAATAAAGTAAAGTATGTGATTTAGGGAAACTCAAGTCTAAACCGACTCAGTCGATCTCCCAATACCACATTGACTTATACCTTTTTTTCGTCGGTTTCTGGCTCAGTCGAAGTCCTGAATTCACAGTATGTCTGGCAATGACAATATC
Organism: Primulina eburnea; assembly: GCF_022965805.1. NCBI lineage: Eukaryota > Viridiplantae > Streptophyta > Magnoliopsida > Lamiales > Gesneriaceae > Primulina > Primulina eburnea. The sequence continues at coordinate 31,328,228 of NC_133110.1, forward strand.
AATAATCTCATGTCAATATACCTTTCAAATCAATAACAAGCTGATCAATCTGGATTTAATTCAAAATCAACGGCATAACGGTACAATTTCAATATCCTCGTCAATACAATATCCTCAAATCACAGTTACAATCCATAACCCATATCCAATATAATCCGTAATCCAATCACAATTCAAATATGTCTGGTATAAATCAATATACCCTAAAAATTCATAACAATTCCATAATCAGTCCGTTTCTCAATCTGACTTCGATTCTACGATGTCTAACATGTCAAGAACATCATATATGAATTCCATTCAATTCTGACAATATCATAATTCCAAAACATGTCAAAACGTAGTAAAACTTACGTCCAGATGTAGCATACGTTGATAGGAGCACAATACTTCAGTCAGATTTCAAATCGAACGGACGGATCAAAATATAAAGGCGTAAGGATTTTACAAGCCTTTCTCGTTCCTTTTTCTTTCTTTCCTTATATCAATGCATGCATACAACGAGGTGGCACGATTTTTGCAAAACACGTTGCACCGCGGGTGCGGTAACTTCAGGACCGCGGGTGCGGTGCCTGACCGCGGGTGCGGTCCCGTTTCTGACGCGGGTGCGGTGACCCTACTGTACCCATACATAAAATTTCCCGAAGCACGACCGCGGGTGCGCTATGTTTCTTACCGCGGGTGCGCTCAAACACCGGGGGTGCGCTCCATTTTCTACCGCGGGTGCGGTGATCATTCTGTAAAAATAGCATACCCTACTGCCTCCTCACCGCGGGTGCGGTGTAATTTGAGGCGCGGGTGCGGTGTTGCTTCGGCAACACATTCTAAAATTCAGAATAAATGGTCGCACATTATCTTAAATCATGTCTCAGTTGGCCCTTTCATAATCACGTTAAATTATAAGTCAATAATCTTTGATTGACAGTGATTAATTCTCGGGCATTACAGCTCAATCCATATTATTTCGAATATATATATTATTTCAATCAAACACTTGATCGAAACTACATGTAATTAGGAATATTCTTCGTATTTCGATTTTGACTGAGGAAGCCTAAGGAGAGTTTGAGAATCCATCGTCATTAATTAAATATATTATTTCAATCAAATATTCTTAGCAATGTATATATATATATATATATATATATATATATATATAGGCCTAAAACCCCTTCTAACGGTCTTCTTCGTGATTTCAAGCTCAGGACAAATTCGAAACCTGCGTCTGAAATAGTGACACTTATTGGAATCAGACCCTAAATTTCCTATGAGTATCAATATTAGATGAGATGTTGTTAAAGATGTTGACGACATGAGATGAAAACATTCATCTATTAAATGATGAAACAACAAAAAATAAAAACAGTAAAGATAATAACAAAACATCAAAACTAAAAGGCCAAGAAGTTGCTCTAAAGATCCTCGGTGGTATTTCCTTGACTAGTTCCAGAAGGCCTTCTTTCATCATCCTCTTCTTCGGACATTTTTTTCACCATCTTCATTACCATTATGACCCTCTTTTTGTCCAAAATGGACAACCACATCAAGAAGGATGTGGTAATTAGCCACCTGAGCCTCATAGTCAGCAATGAGTTCCTTTGCCTGAATAAACTGTTTAAGGCCAAAATCAATTGGTGTCTGCAGAAAAGATGGAGAGAGCTTAATGTAGTCTGATGGGGCTACAAAAGACGATGAAGATGTGTTGTCAACCTCGCAAAACCGCGGATTCAAACTAATGGAGGATCCAGCTTCGTATTTTTCTTAAAGTTTGATGGTGCAATTTTCAACAGATCACTGACATTATAGAGCTTCTCATCTATATTACGTATAAAGCCATTGGATTCAAGAAGCCCATAAATCAAGGATGGAAAGGGCAACTTCATTAATTTCCGTCTACCATCTGCACTCTGCAATACGGTCTTAAATACTAGATTTCCAAAGTTAAGAGTTCTCCCGTTACCAATGAAAAATAGAACATTTTCCTATGGTCTAGTAACCACCTTGGTATTTGTCTGAGGGTGTCCAATTGCGAATGGAGGTCCTGTACAGCACAGAGAAAAAATGATGTCAAGTTCACGAACGACATCCATTTTGGATTGTCCGGAAAATGTTGAATCACGCCTCCTGTGAAGAAAACAATTATTTAATGAATGTCAGAGAAAAACCCTTCTTCTTAACCGGCCGGAATTTTGTAAAAATAATTAAACAGTCGGATTAAAATTATACATGTGATCACGTACATGTTTCCAGACCTCTTATTACCCACATTGGATGAGAGGATTTCAAAGAACACCAGGATAGGTTTACGATAGTACAGAGCCACTGCAGTAACTATCTAAAGAAGTCCTCGATTTTTTAATAAAACAAGCAAGTTTTTCCTTCCATAGGCATCAATATCCACATTTTTCTCATCAATTAACCCACCCCTGACATAAACATTACAAGGGGAAGTAGAAAATTCAGAGTAAAACTTTTCAGAGAATGACTTACTCAAGTCATAATCTTCTGTGTCGATGTTGTCTGGAGTAATTGTAACATCATCCTCAACATCAGTACTCATTGCATCAGCATTAATATCCTCATCATTACTATTATTCGTTGTATACACTGCAGAGTCAGAGTCATAGTAGGAGACAGAGTTATTAGGGCACCCACATTGGTGTATTAATGGGTGATTATTAACGCCCATTAATGTTCATGCACCAATATTGGTGTAGAAGTTATTAATTTTGGGTGACATGGCAGCCAAGAAATTCATCAGAATGAACGGCATTATTTCGCAAATAGCGACGGTTTTTCGTAAACCGTCGCAACTTGAAAATCGTCGTTACTTGCGACGGTTTTTTAACAACCGTCGCTAATTAAGGCATGTTCTGAAGAAAATCTCCCGAACGGAATCACCAACGGCTCTTTTCAAAATAATAATACTATTTATTTTTAGTAATATTTGTTGTAAAATTTTAAAAATATTAGAAAGATATTGAAATAATTAAAAATAAAAAAAATGAGTAAGTGTACAGTGGGACCCATAAATAATGAAAGTTGATATTAAATGAATGTGGGTGTGTGTTAGTAAAGGGAAAGTGTTAATGTAATGAATATGTGGCTCGTGGACCCCATAATTTTTGAGGAGATGGAGAGTTATTAACATGGATTAATGAGAACGGATGCGGATGCCCTTAGAATGCCATGGTTGATTTTCGGAAAATTCCTGTAGCATTTCAGTGTCGGGCTCCTCATCCTCAGAAATAGCATTCTTCAAGACTCAGCAAAGGACATGTTGTCGTCAACAGTACTGCTCATACCTTCTGTAACCACAACTTCGCCCTCAGAGATGGGGCTTTTCTCTTTCTAAGTAGCTGTAGCAGGCCTTGAACGTGCAACCAATTCGAAATCTTCGTTGTCTGCATCATCACCAGAGGTGAAATATGGGTCTAGTATAGAGGGAGTAGAGGAAGATTTTCCATTATGTTTGAATTTATTTGAGGGAACCAGATCTGGATCATACATGATCTCCGAGGTTGAGGAGTGGAGGAATATTTTCCTTTATATTTGGATCTTCGGGGTTGAGGAAGAACAGGAAATACACGATTGATTAATTCAAAACTGGGCATATTTTTTACATTAATTTCATTTCTCGGTTGTCCAGGGGCAATCTATTCATGAGCACGGGTTCTTGGTCATCAATCGTGACCATCTGAAGAGGATGAGTCTCGTCAGTAGAATGATGATTGTCAGACGGTGTTGACACACTGGGTGGAACACCAGTTCTCGCACCCATCTCACTTATGATGTCCCGAGGATCATAACCACCGCCTGTCATTCCTAGGATAAAATTTAAGGTTACAAGGAATTCTGCGTAAAGAAAGCAAAATGAGCAAAGACCCAAAGAAAAATCGGTAGACGAGACCAGATATCTACCAGTGGGGTGTAAGTGAGTGAAAGAATCTTAGTAAAAAGTGTATCTGTCCGGCGGTAATAATCTCAAAGTAAACCATTCAACTCCTAACAAACTTTCAAATCCTAGTGATCTTACACAGAACGAAAAGAACGAAAAGATGTAATTTAAATTCAAAATATTTAAACAGATTTAAACTCCTCTTCAGCTCAACACGACTAATACATTAGAAAAAAAAAATTTGATTTTTGGTAAATAAGGTTTTATCCATATGTCATTGATTAAAAACCTGATAACACCCTGATCTTCATTGGACTTTTCTAGGTAATTTTTCTATTTTTTTATGCATTTTTATTCAAAAGTGGTAGCTCTTACATTAAAATAATGGTCTTCATTGGACTCCTCTAGCAATTGTTTTCTATTTTTTTTCTTTTTTCCCTCAATTAACTTTTCACATGAGACAAGATAATAGAATACACGATCATTACTCAACTGCTAGGAAACTTGGTTGGAGGTCAGACAATGGCCACGTGCATTTATTGAAATTTAACGGAAAACTGAAATTATACCAAGCAATGGCCACCACAGTACAAACATTACAAAAGACAAGGTGAATGAATAAATGCAAGATGTTTAATGTCTTACGAATGCATATGCATGTTGGCAGGGTCAATCCTAACAATATTTGGGTTTAATGTCTTACGAATGCATATGCATGTTGACAGGGCCGATCCTAACAATATTTGGGTCTGAGTCTAACTTTTAAAAACAAGCCTCTGAATCATAATGTGTGTTCATATTTTTTTTATTTCCATAGCAATTTTTCAAATTAAATCAATACGTCAAAGACAATATTAAAAACTAAATGAATAAAAATATCAAACATGTCCAAATGATCATTAAAAAACAACCCGCCTAACAATTTTAGAACTAAAAATACTAATCAAGTCTGTATAATCAAGTTGTTCAGTAATTTCTTTCTCAATCGATAACATAGCCAATACATTCAATCTTTCTTGTGACATGGTTGATCAGAGAAAAGTTTTGATGAGCACTTTGAGAAACTTCGCTTTGCACTTGCTACTGTGACCGGGACAGTCAACAAGATTTTATAAGCAATATGAGCATTTGGGAAACACCCATCTATTTTCTTCAAGTAATTCACTACAACAATGGCCGATTTTGCTTCTCTTGGTAATGAGCACATCCAGAATGTCAACACCGAAAATAGATCATCCCCATTAATATCAGAACAACCCTTATGAGTCAAAGAATTTTCAAGATTCTTGCAAGACCTCAACAAGGTTTCATCGTCTGCACGTTGTAACCTCTCTAGATTGAACAAAAAACCAAATGTTTCTTCATAATTTTGAAACTGTTCAAATCGATCTTTCATAAAAGAACGAGCTCGATCGATTATAAAGAGAAAGTAGTTAATTCGAAAAGATTCTGCGGCTTGATCAATTATAAAGAGAGTATTTCAATCAAACCTAGAGACGACGCAACTACTGGAGTCGTTTAGGGATTGTCTGCAGATGAATATTGGGGAATATTGAGGAATAAATCGATAACATGCTAAGCAAGTTCCATTTAATAAATACTTGGTTTTGAGCTATCTAGTAACTAGTATTATATATAATAATTTTTTTTAAAAAAAATTGGGCTCCAAAAAAGAGATGAACCTGAGTCATTGGACTTATTTGCCTCTTAATAAGCACGGCCCTGCATGTTGGGTGCTGGCATGGACACTCCAACATCCAAGACAACATTGTTGATGGATTATTATGCACACAAGCTAGGGATGTAAATGAACCGAACTGTTCACGAGCTTTTCGGACCTTCGGCTCGTTAAAAAGCTCGTTCGTTAAGCTTATCGAGCCGAGCTCGAGCCTTATTTTGGGCTCGACAATTTTGTTGAGCCGAGCTTGAGATTAATGATGTTCGGCTCGTTAGCTCGTGAACATGTTCGATAATAGGTTCGTGAGCTCAAAATTGAGCTCGGCTCGTTTAGCTGGCTCGTCAGCTCGAGCTCGAGCTCGGCTCGTTTAAGTGGTTCACGAGCTCGGGCTCGAGCTCGGCTCGTTTAGGTAGATCGTGAGCTCGAATTTGAAATAATTAATGAGTTATAATATTAAAATAATTATGTATGATAAATAATAATAAATTAAAAATTAAAAATTATATTAAAATTATGAATGTTATGGCAATAATGGCATATTATCGTAACATCATCCTCATCTATTCCAAATCCCAAACCCTATTCGGCTATTCCCGTAACCTCACCTATTCCCCCCGAATCCGCGCCTCCCGACCTCCGCCCGCCGTTGCCGAGGGTCTCTGGTCGTAGCCCAGGTCCGGTCGACCATTATCGAAGCAGAAATCGGTAGATTTGAGCGTGTATAGGTAGCGAGACCCCTTTCCCGTTCACCTCCAAACCGCGTACGATTTCCGACGATTCTCCGTTCTTCCGCCGGCGCCGAGGGCTGAAAATCCTTGTACCGTCTGGGTCGACTTTGATTGAGGCGTGAATCGAGAGTTTGGAGATCGTATAGGTCGCGAACCCTAGCTCTGATTGTGGTTTGGTTTCATCTCCAAATACAGTGAGCAAAACAATTAGATACAAAAGTTCAAAAGTTTCAGCCTCTCAGATGTGTTTGAATATTGCTGCTACGGCAATGAATTTAGTCTACATAAGAAACTCATATTTGTTGGATTGTTAATGCAATGATATAAATATCTGTTAATGCAATGATATAAATTAATTCTAGCGTATGCACTCTCACTCCGTAGAAATTAATTCTAGCATATGTAGACACAAAAGTTCAAAAGTTTCAATCTGTTATTGCTGCAATGCTGCTACGGCAATGAATCTTGCGTATGCACTCTCACTCCTAATTAATTCTACATATGATTATACATATATAATCTTATTATTTAAAAATATTATGGTTTGAAATAATTATACTTTAAAGTAAATATATAAAAAAAATTTAAAATATTTTAATATAATAAACTGAATATCAAACATCAAAGGCAACCGACTAGATATCAAATGTCGCCGCATAGAAGAAACCTTAGCATTGTGAGGTCCAAAAATACAAGGCCACGTACGTGATACATTATATAGTATCATATTATAATATGATATGGTCCAAAATTATATAGGCCCACGTAATTTTTTATATTTATATTTATATATAATATTTGTAATGCCCAAGAATTAATAACTGCAATTAACGATGATTGATTTATCATTTCATGTGATTATGACGGGATTAATCGGGACACCGAGAAATGTATTCAGAAATAAAATTATGAAAGATATGAGAATGCCAGACCGCACCCGCGGTAAGGGGAGGACCGCACCCGCGGTGGTGCTACGGGAATTTGAAGAATCGATACAGCAGGGTGACCGCACCCGCGGTGCTTACGAGACCGCACCCGCGGTGCAAGACCGCACCCGCGGTGCTAATGCGACCGCACCCGCGGTGTTGCGTGTCTTGCGGAAAATGAGCCATGTGCCGGAATGCATGCGCGAGTTGTCTAGATATATATATAGACATGCAAGTTGGTTTCAGAACATAAATCGAGGAGAAAGGGTCGAAGCTTTGGACGTAAATCGAGGAGAAAGGGTCGAAGCTTTTTCGAGAAATCCGTCCGTCTGAATTTGAATCTGACTTCAGTATCGAGTTCCTAGCAACGTAGGCTACAACTGGACGTAAGTTTTACTACGTTTTGACATGCTTTGAAATTATGGTATTGTCAGAATTGAATGGAACACATATATGTTGTGCTTGACATAGTAGACATCATAGAATCGAAGTCAGATTAAGAAACGGACTGATTATGGAATTGTTATGATTTTCGGAGTAGTTTTGGAGTCGAGTTGATATCATAATTGAATTGTTATTGAGTATGAGATATTAGAATTAATATCTGATTGATATGGTATTGTTGGGTATATTGATATTATACCGTTATGCCATATATATTGAATTAGATTGAGTATTGAGCAGGACAGATTTAATTCGAGTGGTGTATTGATATTATACTCCTCAATATTGTTCTTGTCAGACTGAGTATTGACAGGCTTTGAGTTCGAGACTTCGACAGAGCCAGAGTATCAGAAAGAAAGGTATAAATTAATGTGGAGTTGGGATTGCACAACTCGAGTGAGGTTTGACTCGAGTCTCCCTAAATCACATACTTTCATTTATTGCATTGATATTTGCAATTAATGAGGCTTATGATTATAGTCTATTGATTTATAGCTAATGTTTGATGAGATTGATGTTTGTAGGCTATTGATTCATAGCCACTGCATGTATTGATTACTGAGTCGTTGAGTCATGGGCTGATTCGCCTAGTCACCGGCTGATTCGTCGGGTTATTGGCTGATTCGTCTGGTTATAGACTGATTCGTCTAAACTTAAGCTGATTTGCTTAATTACAGGCTGATTCGTCTGGTTATTGGCTGATTCGCCTAATTACCGGCTGATTCGTCGGGTTATTGACTGAGTCGTCAATTCTGCGGCTGATTCGCCCAGACACTGATATATGAATTATATCGATGCCGTTTAGGGATTGATTCATTCCTATCGACTGAGATTCGATATAATACCTATATCCAGACATCGGGATCCCTAGGATAGAGTTGAGTCGAGTCTGAGACGACGCGTCAGTGGAGTCGAGTCTGATGACGACGCGTCGGTTGAGTTGAGTCTGATATGACCTGTTGATTTACATTGTTTATGCCATTCATGATTATTGAATGTTTGATATTGATTTATGTATTCTGATTTGATACAGGTTAAGAATATGTCTTATATATGCTTTCGTATATGCTTTTATATGATTGCATGTTTACATTGTTTATACTGGGATATTTATATCTCACCGGAGTTATCCGGCTGTTGTCTTGTTTTGTATGTGTGCATGACAACAGGTGGGGCTGGATCAGGGTCAAGAAGAGGATGAGAGATGACGAGTTTAGCGTGGTGATTCCGGACTTGGTAGAGATAGGGTTAGACACTTGATATTAGTTGTTAAACCCTAGTTGAATAAATGTATGTTGTACATGACTTGTACTTTTATACTGAGATGTATGTTCATGTTTAATATGTAATTTGAGTAAATTACATTACGTTTCCGCTGTGTATTTTTAAAAAAAAAATTTAGACCCTGTTTTATAATTGATTAATTAGTCCCTAACATGATTAAGAACTTGATTTGCGTCCGGGTCCCCACAACAGGTGGTATCAGAGCTGTAGGTACCAGAACTGTAGATTCTTGAGATTGAGATAGAAGAGGCTAGTGAGCGGGGTAGATTGAGTTTTCTTTCCTTGCTTGTGATTGCTAGCATGACTTGCTGCATTATATAATACATGTTACTTGACTTATCTGATTTTATTTTGTAATATGTATTATTGGCACGAATCTGAATTGATTCTCGATCAGCAGTAAGATGATCGGAGGAGAGATTGAATTGAAACAGATGTGTTGGATTGGGCTACTAATCCTTTTGAGTTTCAGATATGCCTCCTAGACGAATCCCAGAACAGGGTAGTACATCGAATCCTTCAATGGATGTAACACCAACTCCAATGGAAACCTTGCTGAAGAGGTTTCAGTCATTCAAACCACCCACTCTGAAAGGTACTGAGACATCAGTCGAGTGTGAGAGTTGGTTAGGAAGCATTGAGTTGCTGTTTGATTCACTGGAGTACAGTGATGAGCGCCAGATTAAATTGATTGGGCACCAGTTGCTGGATGTTGCACAAAGCTGGTGGGTTACAATGAAGAGGGCCTTGGAGCAACGAGGTACGATTATTACTTGGGATGTATTTAAAACTGAGTTTTATCAGAGATTTTTCCAATATCGTACAGAAAAGACAAGGGGGCGGAGTTTGCCAATTTGAGACAGGGTCAGCTGAACATTGAAGAATATGTGACCAAGTTCTCGACCTTGTTGAAGTTTGCTCCACATGTGGCTGGAAATGACGAAGCCGTTGCCGATCAGTTCATCAATGGCTTGAATCCCGATATTTTTACATTGGTGAACACAGGGCGACCCAATAACTTTGCTGATGCCATGAATAGAGCAAAGGGCGCTGAAGCGGGCCTGATAAGGCAGAGAGGAGCTGAATTTGTTCCTCCAGTGTCGAGACCACAGCAACCACTTCCCCGATTCGAGAGTGGTAGTAGCAGTGGTGGAACGAAAGATTTTCTGAAAGCTAGAGGAAAGCAATTTAAGAAGTCTGGCGGCAGTTCTTCTAGCTCTAGTGGTTCTCAGCAGAGTTATACGGGAGTGTACTGCGGAAATTGTGGAGGGAGACATTCCACTGAGCAATGCCAAGGAGTACTTGGTAGCTGCCACTTCTGCAAGAAACAGGGACATTTTTCTAGAGTGTGTCCACAGAGGGGTTCCCAAAGATCCCAGGGAACCGAAGCATCTGGATCAGCGGCCCAGTGGAGTAGACGATCAGCTGCCGTTCCTTTATTTCAGCCAGCACCATCTCAGTCACAGCAGAGGCCAGGAGGAAGCCAGACAGTGGGCCAGCCTCCTAGACAGCAGGCCAGAGTATTTGCTTTGACCGAGGAGCAGGCTCAGGAAGCACCAGATGATGATGTTGCAGGTAACTGATTTGTTTGATTATCCTGCATATGTATTGAGGGATATCGGTGCTTCACATGCTTTTAGTTCTGAGAGATTTGCATTGATGCATGCATTATCTGTTGAGTCTTTATTTACTGTAGTAGTGTTTCTTTCCTTGAGAAAAGATCTTGTATCAGTGATTTCTGTTAGATCTTGTATACTACAGTAGGATGAGAATGAGATCGAGTTAGATCGTGTGGTAGCTTGCATTGTACTGGTGTTCTATGATTTTAGAACTGCATTACTGATATTGATATGCTGATCAAGTACATAGCTACCATAGAGTAATTCCAGAAGATGGTAAGAATCAGACCTGAGATGATCAGGAGATGAATATTGTACGATAAGAATTCTAGACTGAGAATTCCTTTGATATTCGTACTAGCTATGACTCGATTATTACAGAAAGGAGCAGAATGACTCCTTATGTATTCAGTTGATTTACTGAAGTTAAGTATATCATTGGCTGATTTACCAATGATAAGAAAGTTCTCGATGTTTTCTCTGATAAGACTTCGGATCTGATTCCAATCAGAGAGATTGATTTTAGTCTTGAACTGATCTTAGAAATTGTTGAAATTTTGAATCCTGATTGAGAAAGATAGTAAACAATCAAGATTATACTGTACAGTCCGAACCAGAGTTAATTTCGAATTGATAGCAGTTTAAAAAGCTGATTAGAATATTTAGAACTCAATATCGATAGTCCGAACAGAGTGTCGATCAGAGTAACAGATACGTGATTTTGTATTTTGTATGAGATTGATTATTCTGTGATGTCAGATGTGTCAGAATTGTACAGCAAAGCTTGATATTGATAGTCAGAGCCGAATACCAGGTAGGTATTTCCTCTTTAATTTATGTAATTAACTGATTTGTGTATATCAAATAGTTCGAATCAGAAAGAACAGATATTGTTAGAAATTTACAGTCGTGGATTTAGTGTTCAGTCTGATGATTGCGACTGTATTGTATTCGAACAGATAGTGGTGATATAGACAGATGAGATCAGTTATACCAGAAATGTATTGAAATGTTGGCAGAAATTGTACTGATATGTCTAAAATGCTAACAGAAAAGATAGAAAGATAGAAATCAGAAGATTATTACAGATTTTGTATAGTTTTGAACAGAAATGGGAGTACATTTCTATGGCTTTCGTAATGAAATTACCGCCATTTTCTTTAGATTATGATATGATATGATTATGATTGACAGATTATTCAATCTATATCTTTCAGTTTGTACCAGATTACGTACAAACAGAACCAGATGACATAGATCAATGTCAAAGAAATAGTCATATTGACGAGAATGCAAGAATTAGATGATATCAGATTGTGATTTTGACGGAGTTGTACTTGTGATAGATTATATCATAAGCTCTCTTGTGCAGATTTATTACAGATTGACAGATAGTCAGAGTAGATTACCAGATATTGACAGGTAACTGTAGAGCTTTGGTACTGGATGTTAGTACTAGTTGATATAGATTATTGTCATGACATGATTGATTGTATGACAGTAGCTATCAAGATAGTTCAGAATTGACAGATTTAAGAAACCAACGTTGGATAATAACGATTGGTAATTGAAGATGAAGATTGATTATGTTCTAGATTGGGATAAACAGATAGGATAACAACTACAGATGGTATTGTTATGTTATAGATTGCAGATTGGCATATACGGATGTTGTATAGCCAGTAATGCGGGATTGATTCGGCTAGAATGAGTTGAAGAAGGATTATGATATTATAATTCTTGACTTCTGATTCCAGGCCAGAATCAAAGCTTGATCAAAGAAAAATACCTCAGAATGATGTTAGTAAAACGAGTTTGGATGTTAAACTCTGTTATTCATTTCTTCTAATATATTTGGATTGCTTGTGGAGAGTTCGAGGACGAACTCAGATCTAAGAGGGGGAGAAATGTAATGCCCAAGAATTAATCACTGCAATTAACGATGATTGATTTATCATTTCATGTGATTATGACGGGATTAATCGGGACACCGAGAAATGTATTCAGAAATAAAATTATGAAAGATATGAGAATGCCAGACCGCACCCGCGGTAAGGGGAGTACCGCACCCGCGGTGGTGCTACGGGAATTTGAAGAATCGATACAGCAGGGTGACCGCACCCGCGGTGCTTACGAGACCGCACCCGCGGTGCAAGACCGCACCCGCGGTGCTAATGCGACCGCACCCGCGGTGCTAATGCGACCGCACCCGCGGTGTTGCGTGTCTTGCGGAAAATGAGCCATGTGCCGGAATGCATGCGCGAGTTGTCTAGATATATATATAGACATGCAAGTTGGTTTCAGAACATAAATCGAGGAGAAAGGGTCGAAGCTTTGGCACGAGAAATCCTTACGCCTTTTTCGAGAAATCCGTCCGTCTGAATTTGAATCTGACTTCAGTATCGAGTTCCTAGCAACGTAGGCTACAACTGGACGTAAGTTTTACTACGTTTTGACATGCTTTGAAATTATGGTATTGTCAGAATTGAATGGAACTCATATATGTTGTGCTTGACATAGTAGACATCATAGAATCGAAGTCAGATTAAGAAACGGACTGATTATGGAATTGTTATGATTTTCGGAGTAGTTTTGGAGTCGAGTTGATATCAGAATTGAATTGTTATTGAGTATGAGATATTAGAATTAATATCTGATTGATATGGTATTGTTGGGTATATTGATATTATACCGTTATGCCATCGATATTGAATTAGATTGAGTATTGAGCAGGACAGATTTAATTCGAGTGGTGTATTGATATTATACTCCTCAATATTGTTCTTGTCAGACTGAGTATTGACAGGCTTTGAGTTCGAGACTTCGACAGAGCCAGAGTATCAGAAAGAAAGGTATAAATTAATGTTGAGTTGGGATTGCACAACTCGAGTGAGGTTTGACTCGAGTCTCCCTAAATCACATACTTTCATTTATTGCATTGATATTTGCAATTAATGAGGCTTATGATTATAGTCTATTGATTTATAGCTAATGTTTGATGAGATTGATGTTTGTAGGCTATTGATTCATAGCCACTGCATGTATTGATTACTGAGTCGTTGAGTCATGGGCTGATTCGCCTAGTCACCGGCTGATTCGTCGGGTTATTGGCTGATTCGTCTGGTTATAGACTGATTCGTCTAAACTTAAGCTGATTCGCTTAATTACAGGCTGATTCGTCTGGTTATTGGCTGATTCGCCTAATTACCGGCTGATTCGTCGGGTTATTGACTGAGTCGTCAATTCTGCGGCTGATTCGCCCAGACACTGATATATGAATTATATCGATGCCGTTTAGGGATTGATTCATTCCTATCGACTGAGATTCGATATAATACCTATATCCAGACATCGGGATCCCTAGGATAGAGTTGAGTCGAGTCTGAGACGACGCGTCAGTGGAGTCGAGTCTGATGACGACGCGTCGGTTGAGTTGAGTCTGATATGACCTGTTGATTTACATTGTTTATGCCATTCATGATTATTGAATGTTTGATATTGATTTATGTATTCTGATTTGATACAGGTTAAGAATATGTCTTATATATGCTTTCGTATATGCTTTTATATGATTGCATGTTTACATTGTTTATACTGGGATATTTATATCTCACCGGAGTTATCCGGCTGTTGTCTTGTTTTGTATGTGTGCATGACAACAGGTGGGGCTGGATCAGGGTCAAGAAGAGGATGAGAGATGACGAGTTTAGCGTGGTGATTCCGGACTTGGTAGAGATAGGGTTAGACACTTGATATTAGTTGTTAAACCCTAGTTGAATAAATGTATGTTGTACATGACTTGTACTTTTATACTGAGATGTATGTTCATGTTTAATATGTAATTTGAGTAAATTACATTACGTTTCCGCTGTGTATTTTAAAAAAAAAATTTAGACCCTGTTTTATAATTGATTAATTAGTCCCAAACATGATTAAGAACTTGATTTGCGTCCGGGTCCCCACAATATTCATTTATTCAAAATTCTAAAGTGTATCTTACAGAAATTACAATGTTATAACCCTAGTAGAAAAATCGGATTTTACTTCGACAGGCTTTACTTCGGCAATAATAAATTACGAAGTAATACATTATCAATAACTTCAGTAATAACACAAGCGAAGTAAAATAATATATTTTACTTCGGATGTTTAAAAACACGGGCTTCACTATATTTTTTATTATATTTTACTTCGGCATATCAATGTTGACGAAGTAAAAAAATAAGAAAAATAAGTTCATGCTGAAGTAATAAGATGAACCGCGCAGATTAACAAAGTAAATTAAACTATACTGAACATTTAGCGACGGTTTGTCGCTAACAAACCGTCGCTGATTTAATCAGCGACGATTTTCAAACAATCTGTCGCTAATAGCGACGGTGTTTCAAATAATCCGTCGCTAACAGCGACGGTTTTTAACGAGCCGAGCTCGAGCCGAGCCCGAGCTTCATAACTTTTGAACGAGCCGAGCCCGAGCTTCAAACCAAAGGCTCGTAACGAGCCCGAGCCGAGCCCGAGCCCGAGCCCGAGCCTGATACTGTTCGGCTCGGCTCGGCTCATTTACATTCCTAACACAAGCTGATAGATTTCATAATATTGGAAAACCTCTCAAAGTCTAATCTGTTTTATTTTGAAAATTTTTGTCAATTGGTTAGCAATTTTAACAAATTCCATGTAGATTATTCCATTTCCAAACAAGTCTCGAATAAAATAATGCTTAATATCAATGTATTTTGTGTGAAAATATTGTACTGGGTTCTTTGAAATGTCAGTTGCACTCGAATTATCAAAACATACAATGATAGTTTAACTATGGAAGTCGTAGTCATCTATCATTTGGTTCATCCACAGGAGTTCTGAACATCAGCACCCAGCGGCCACATTCTCTGACTTAGCAGTTGAGAGAGACGCACAATTTTACTTTCTACTGTACTATGACACCAAGTGATTTCCTAGGTAGAAGCATCTTCCAGAGTTACTTTTCGTATCATCTAGATATCCGACCCGATCAACATCACTAAGCCCTACCAATTTGGTATTTCTTTCCTTAGTGTAATATAATCCTATATCTAAAGTTCATGTTATTTACTTCGAGATTCGTTTCACAACCTTTAAGTAAGTGATTTTAGAATTTGCTTGATGTCTTGCATATAGACACACACTAAACATTATATCAAGGTGGCTGGTAGTTAAATAGATAATACTGTCAGTGATGATGCGATACATGGTGTTGTCAACACCTTCATCAATATCGTCCTAACACAATTTTTCACTAGACCCATGGAAATTTTCATGTGTTTATTCTGTTCACTTTAGAATTTCTATACTAGACCTTTTACAAATTTTTTTGACACGGAAATTTTTTATCATGTAATTGTTTGATTTGTAGTCCAAAAAGAAACTTAATTCCTCTACCATACTCATTTCAAACTTGGAAGACATACGTTCAACAAAGTTATCAACATCTTTCTGCGAAGAGGCACAAAAAAGATATCATGTACATAGATTTGATATATGAGTGTATCATCCTTCAACAATTGAATGAAAATGGTTTTATCGACGTCAACTCTTTTGATGTCTATCTTGAGTAGATATTCAGTCAACCTACCATGCCACGTACGTAGTGATGCGAATCTTGATACGAATAAATAGCAAACACGATTAAAAGTTAATCGCACCCTCTATTCAATTACAATAACAAGACGCGTGTGTTTTCCCGATCTTTGATTCAAGTATTGTGTGATATTCACCTCTAAACTAGCAAGAGTTCAGCAACAAATAATCAACGAGAGAAACAATCGCGTTTCAAGAGAACCTCCAAAGAACCCGCCCTTGGCAACCCCCGTGAAAATCGATCGACAAACGCCACAAAAGATAAATCTTTTGATAAGTTTGATTTGATACAACGCAAAAGTTATAACGAAACTTAAGCTTGTGTTGAGAGAATTCTCAATATCATAAAAGATGAATAATAATCAATGTTGTGTTTACAATCAATAAAATTCGTCTATATATTGACTACAAATCAAAAAGATATGAAATCTAGTTACCAAAATAAATAAAACTCTTATTTAGGAAAATAACTCTCCGTCAAAACTAAAGGGCACGGACCCCGTGTAGGCCTCCGGGTAAGGGTCCGTGTAGGCTCTGTAAAATTACTCTCCGGAAAACAATGGACACGGACCCCGTGCACAGGTCCGTGCTCGGGTCCGTGTAGACTCGGGTTTCTCTTCCTCAAATGTAATGGACACGGACCCCGTGTACTGGTCCGTGCTCGGGTCCGTGCAGCCTCGGTTCCTCAAAATAATGCTTGAATAATGTTCCTTCGGCTTTCCAACGTGCTCCCATGCATCACGAGCGCTTCTCCCTTGCTTATCAATCATTTGAACACCATGCCCGGCCAGATTCACATCACGTAGAGCTTGTTTCAGTCTGTATAATTAATTCTTTAGCTTGTATACATAGTCCGAGTGATGTTGATCTTCAAATATCTTATGTTGGTTCACACATACTTCCTCATTTAAAATGTCATTCAAAAATGAAATTTTCACATCCATTTGATACAACTTAATCCTCATGTGACATGGAAGGGCAAGCAGTAGACGAACTGACTAAATGGGGGCTACATGAGCGAATGTTTCATCAAAATCAACCCCTTCAACCTGTGTATACCCTTGAGAAACCAAGAGAGATTTGTTTTTAACAATATTTCGTGACTCATCAGTTTTGTTCTTAAATATCCATTTGGTTCCAATAACATTACAATGTTTAGGTTTTGGAACTAAATCTCATACATCTTTCCGGATAAATTGTTCTAGTTCATCTTGCATAGAATTAATCCAAAATAAATCATTTAAGGCCTCATTAAAATATTTTGGTTCAATGTTGAAAAAAAACATAAATGTATTACCTTGCAGTATAAGGAAGTAATGCATATTATCCAAATCATCTTACATTAATTCACTTTCTCCTTCCTTCAAGTTCGCATGTCTACGTGTGAATCTTCTATGATCAAGGATGATAGGTGATTTTTGGGGATTTTTCTTGGAATGTCCTTCCCATTCTTGTTTAAAAAATCACCGTCATTCAACATTTCAGCACTTTGTTGATTATTCTCATATTTTGTCAAGTTTAGTGGCATTGTTGTCCTAGGTGTGACAACATCAGACACAACATTTGTATATATTAATAGCACTGAAGCTTCAAGTAGATCATCTACATCATCCTAACTTTCCATCTAGATCAGCAGGGTCATTAAAAACAACATTAAGAGACTCCATAGTCGTTCTAGTTCTTAGATTAAACATATGATAGGCTTGACTGTTAGTTGAAGTTCGAAGAAAAAACATTTGTCGCTCATAGAATCAAAATTGACTAGACGGTCTTGGTCATTTAACACATAACATACATAATCAAAAACATGAAAATATTTTAGTTTTGGCCTCTTTTCCATGATAATCTCATATAACAACTGTAACGTACCGTACTTTAAAACTACGTAAAATTTGTTGAAAAATAAATTTTTTTCTTAAATAAGTAATAATCTTTCAAAATGAAAAATAAATAAAATGATGGACTAAATATTTGAAATATAAATGAGTACAAACTAATTCCATGTCATCAATGTCACAATCAAAACGAGCTGCAAAAAGTACTTTTTTAAACAACATGAAGTAATTTCATTAAAATCTGAGTAAATGAATTTAACATGCATAAAATTCTTGAAAACTTAAGCGGTCCTTGGGTTATGCCTCCGCATTGTCTGAGCAAACTCATTGGACCCCACTTCTCGCCTCCTCGTACTCGTCCTCACCTGCCTCGATCAAGTCTAGTGAGTCTAAAGACTCAACATGTATAAACTGAGAATAGCAGGCAATACATAATAAAATCACATGCATTTTAAAGTAATGCATACATACTTAGACACTGAATATACCTATATAAACATACACGTGCCATCATTTCATAAAAATTTTCATAAGCGTGCTTGTATCATACATGCTTAAACATGCACAATCATCATCATTTTGCGCAGAGATATGTTTCAAAACAAATGAGCCATAACATAATGGGCCTGATCAAACTAAACCACTGTACTGGGCTGGCAGAGATCATCACAGCCTTTCGACCAAATGTCTACTCCCACATACATAAAATCCCCGGTCATGCTTTATCGGGTGGATTGGTCCCTAGTCATGCTTTACCGCTTCCCAATCCTGATCAAAACCCAGTCATGCTTTACCGGGGTGGAGAGGTGCCCAAACACGTTCTCCGTCTTCTAAACGCCTAACATAATTGGTCACAAGACAATTCACATATCTCAAAAACATAAAACCACTTTTTGCATGTTGAACATACTTACATAGCGTTGACAGCTTCCTTTGATCTCGTTTAGGCTACTGCTGCACATACTAACACATTATTCATTCAACTTATGTTCCATAACTTAACCGTACCAATCGTACTCACTACCAAAGTAATTAAATTACTTATGACTTTCTAGACCACTCGAGACTTGACCATGTTTAATCATCATACTAAACCATGACATCGAACCCCGAAACAATCCTTGTATGGAGTATGACAATTCCCAAGTAATGGAAGACACAGACCCCGTGTTAGGATCGTAACGATGTATTAATACCCAGACAAAACAATAACACCTAAACTAGTAGCTCAACAATCCATGTACTAGCGCCTAGGCGCCGAGAAGTGTGGCGTTGTGGTGCTGGTAAGCGCTTAGGCATTGTGTGCCAGTGTCGCGGCGCTACAAGCATAGAAGAGCTAGTGTCGCGGCGCCACAGGTGCAGCGCCGCGGCACCATACCTACGAAACATTTTCCCAAAAACGACTCTTGATTGAAACTCTAAGCCACGTCCAACCGACTCGAACAAACCATGGGCTAACCTCCCTCACCACCCATAGGACTCTACTTGACCTACTCACTCACGGCCACAGCCCCAAAAGTCCCCAAACATTGACACGCAACCACAACGCGTCACAATCCCATAAACCCAAAATTCGGCATAATTCGCTTCCCTACGACTTCTATTGTAACCAAACCCTTACGGACCCAAAACGAAACATCAAATAACATCTGATCACAAAACACGACATGCCTGAACTCAGCAGTGACCATCCGGTGGTTCCCAACGAAGCCTAAAACCAATAAACCTCAAGAAAACATGAAGAACACATTTTGATAGCATCACAATTTGAGTAGTCACACAAGAATGATCATAACCCACTCGTCTCTTGTCCGAAATTACGAATTTAATTTCAAATCGAAGATATCAAAAAGTACTACGTTTTATATGTTGAAAGTTTTTCCAGAAAATCAATCGAAAATTCGCAGGATTCGAAATGACAGTAGATTTGGTTTTTGAGATCTAAAAGTTGTTCCAAAATCGTTTCAAGCATCGTCGCTCAAACTTTGTATAATATATACTGATTTTTACACACAATATGCGTCCAAATATTTACTATGACAAGATCGATGCGGAAAAATGAAAGATTATATATGCCTTGATGATTTATACTCACGATACGACGAATATCGGAGCGAGGAGATGCGAGAACCGATCCGGGACGACTTGTGGCAAGTTTCTTGCTACTAATCAAACGTGAGACTGCTGAAAAATCGTAGGGGAAAGGGGTTGGCTACTGGAGGACTCAAGAACCCTAGTTTTCCTTTCAAAAAAAAAAAAGAAAATCACAAAGTGTGTATGTGTGTGTGTCGATGAGTGTGTGTATGTTATAACGTGTGAGTGTGTGTATGTGTGTGCGTGAGTTTAAAGGATATTTTTTAAACTATTAATTAACTTAATTAAATCGCTAAACTACTAATTAGGCAAAATAATTAAGACCACAGAATTTGTAAAATAATAAACCATGAGTTAAAAATTAACTCCTAATTTTTCGAAAATTGAAAATAAAATGCTTAAAACATTTTAATTTCATCTAATAAATTAAATTAGGCTTTAAAATACTTAAAATGTCATAAATCATTTAAAATACCAAATATCTTGACTTAAAATAAAATACCACATTATTCATAAATCTTCACTGGTCTCTTTTCCCGATCCTGTATCGAATATTCGCCTGAAACATAAAACTAAAGAAAACGTTTTAACGTGAATCAATTAAACATGTAATAATTAAAAATAACGCAAATCATAAATCATGCATCATTAAAATAATTTTAAAATTAAATAAATAATTTAACAATTTAATAAATACATGGGTTTACGTGTACTGATTTTGGGCTCTACAACAACATAGTTGAACCACTCCTTAAGTACACCCGATTGGAAATGTGACATGTTGTATTTAAGGCATCTGCCCAAAAGCGTTTTGAAATATTTTTCACTTAACCTAACCCGAGCCATCTCTTGCAAAGTTTTGTTCTTTTGTTCGGCAATATTGTTTTTTTGAAGGGTTCTTGGGGCGGAGAACTCATGAGTTATACATTTTTATCACAGAGATTAAAATTGAGAGTTCTCGATCTCCTTACCGTGGGTTACTAATCCTTTTGATAATCAGATATGCCTCCTCGACGAATTCTAGAACAGGGTAGTACCTCGGCTAATCCGATCGATGTGACAGCAACACCAATGGAAACGCTACTGAAGAGATCTCCGTCGTTCAAACCGCCAACCTTGAAAGGAACAGAGACTTCTGTTGGCTTTGAATGTTGGTTAGATGATATTGAGATGCCATTTGATTCCTTGGATTATACAGATGAGCTCCGAGTCAGACTGACAGATCACCAGTTGCATGATGTTGCAAAGAACTGGTGGATCACGACAAAGAGAGCCTTGGAGAATCGAGGTACGAATATTACTTGGAATATCTTTAAGACTGAATTTTATCAAAGATTCTTTCCAGTATCGTACAGAAAGGACAAGGGTTCAGAGTTTGCAAATTTGAGATAGGGCCAGTTGAATATAGAATAATATGTGGCCAAGTTCTCTACCTTGTTGTGTTTTGCTCCACACGTGGCTGACAATGATGAAGCTGTTGCTGATCAGTTCATCAATGGCTTGAATCCCGAGATTTTTACACTGGTGAACACAGGGCGACCGAAAAACTTTGCTGATGCTCTGAACAGAGCAAAAGGAGCCGAAGCCGGTATGATGAGACATAAAGGAGCTTCCTATGTTCCTCCAGCACCGAGACCGCAGCAACCCCCTCCCAGATTTGAGAGTGGCGACAGCAGTGGTTGGAAGAAAGACTATCTGAAAGCCAGAGGAAGACAGTTTAAGAAGTCTGGTAGCAGTTCTTCTAGCTCCAGTGGTTACCGACAGAGCCAGAATTATACAGGGGCTTATTGCAGAACTTGCAAAGGGAGACATCCGACCGAGAAATGCCAAAGAGTGATTTGTAGTTGCCGTATCTGTAGACAGCAGGGAAATTTTGCGAGATTATGTCCACAGAGAGGTTCTCAGGGATCCCAGGGAGCAGAATCAGCTGGATCAGTGGCTCAAATTGATAGACGATCATCAGCTGTTCATTCTTTCCAGCCCCCACCGACTACTACTCCGTCACAATATAGGCCAGGAGAAAGCCAGAGAGTTAGCCAGCCTCCTAGACAGCAGGACAAAGTATTTGCTTTAACAGAGCAACATGCTCAGGATGCACTAGATGATGTTGTTTCAGGTAACTGTTCTTTATGTGGTTACCCTGCTTATGTATTGATAGATACAGGTGCATCTCGTACGTTTATTTTTGAACGATTTGCATTGATTCATGCATTGAATGTTGAGTCTTTAACTGCTGTTGTGTCTGTCTCTTCTCCTTTGGGGACATGTTTAATATCCGTGAATTCGGTTAAACATTGTGTACTGCAGTATGATGATCATGAGATTGAGTTCGACTGTATTGCACTTGGGTTGTCTGATTTTGACTGTATTATCGGTATTGATACGCTTACCAAGTACCGAGCGACCGTTGATTGTTTCCATAAAATTATACGATTCAGACCTGAGATGGCTGATGAATGGAAATTCTACGGTAAGGGTTATAGATCTAGAATTCTTTTGTTATCTGTGTTATCTATGACTCGATTATTGCAGAAAGGAGTAGAGGGGTTCCTTGTATATTCAGTTGACGTACTGAAATCGAGTCCATCATTGGCTGATTTACCAATGGTATGTGAGTTTGCCGATGTCTTCCCAGATGAGATTTCGGGTTTGCCTCCAGTCAGAGAGATAGACTTCAGCATTGAATTGGTACCAGTTACAGTTCCGATTTCTAGAGCTCTGTACAGAATGACACCGATTGAACTGAAAGAATTGAAAGATCAATTGGAAGATTTACTGGGCAAGAGATACATCACACCAAGTGTTTCTCCTTGGGGTGCTCCAGTACTGTTTGTGAGAAAGAAAGACGGTTCAATGAGACTCTGCATTGATTACCGGCAACTGAACAAGGCTACGGTAAAGAATAAATATCCTTTGCCTCGTATAGGTTATTTGTTTGATCAGTTGCAGGTTCTTTTGTATATTCCAAGATCGGTCTGAGATCTGGATATCATCATGTAATGCCCTCGACTGAGTTTATAAAATAACAGCGGAATTTAAAAATATTTTACTTAAAGGAAAGAAGGATTTAAAATTTTCTTGACATAAATACATTTCAATATATATCAATAGTATATACATGATCAATAAAGTGTTGTATCAAAATACAAAATATCATTTTTGATCATGCCAAAATGCTAACAAAATATCTTTCTTCCTTCCATCTCTTATACTTATGACTTCGGCTCCAATGAACGTCCCGGCTCGTCACTCTTATCTGCATCACATGAAATAACTGGAATGAGTATAAAACTCAGCAAGTGGAACTCTTACATAGCAATCAACATATAACATACTCTGTAAAACATGACATTGAAATCATTAAATACCATCTAACTCTTGAAACATAGAATAGCATAGTATAACATAATCATAACGATGCTATTTCTCTTTTCTCTTGTGGATTGATATCTAAATAGTATCTCTGTCTTTGTACCTATAACCCGTCAATATAAATCGATTACTCTGCCGGGATATAAGCCTATGGTCATTGATCAACTAATTGCATGCAATCTCTGACTATCTATTTATCAATCCAATAAATCAGTTGAACTCTCTCTTGGGCATTAAAACAAACACTTTGAATACTCTTTTATTTTGCATTCTCATTTTATATAATTGTGGCATATAAAAGCCTCTAATATACAACAAAGTATATTTATATATAACATGAATCAAATTGAAGGGAATAGCATAGTAAAACCATTGAAATACAATACATATACTTCATGTGAGCACAAGAAATGAATTCCACTTACAGCCAATGGAAAGCTTGATTCTAATCTCTTGGTAGAAATCCTACAACAATAAACCACGAATTGAACCATCAACAACTTAATAATCCAACAACCATACCATAAAACCCATAAAACCAACAAAATCATAAATTCCATTATTTCTCCCAACACCACAATCGAAAAAATAACAAAAACCACAAGCTTACCTTAGCTCTTTAAACCCAAAATGATCTTGCTCTCACTTCAAAAACCCAACAAGTAGCTTGAATCAAAGGCACAAAAGAAAGGAATAAGAACCCTAGCTCTCCCTTGAGCTGAAGAATCGAGAAGAGGGGTAAAATGAGGGAAATGAGGGTAAACTCTTGTATTTAATCACTTAAAACCTCAAAAAACGACTTTATTGTTCACGCACCGTGGGTGCGCTAGCCCTTGGACCGCGAGTGCGCTACGCATACTTTACCACATCAAAAAATCCAAAAGAAACGACCGCAGATGCGCTGCGTCTTCGACCGCGGGTGCGGTAACGCTTCTGCCCAACAACCGCGGGTGCGGTGTCTTTTCCAGCACAGGTGCAGCATCCCTACTGTCCTATGACCGCAGGTGCGGTAGCTTTTTCTGGCGCGGGTGTGGTGTCCCCTGAAGCCAACAATAAAATTTGCAACTAAAATCGCAACGTCGCTTCTCCTCATATTTTGGCAACACTCTCAACAAGAAAGTTGCATCTCTATATCTTATCTAACCACTCCAATTGGCTTCATACCAATTGGCACAACATACAATTTATCATAAATTTAATTGTAACAATGCTACGATATAACCACACATTATCTATAATCAACAATACTATAAACCATAAATCGCAACTCTTTACATCAAAACTATACTTAAACTTGACCAAGGAGTCAATAAACATAAGTAATCTTAAACCGTACCGTTCACCAAGCTTGGATATTACAACCTCCCCTCCTTAAAGAAATTTTGTCCCCGAAATTGACGTCACTACGCAAAAAGCTCGGGATACTTTTCTTTCATCTCATCCTCCGATTCCCACGTGGCTTCTTCAACCAATTGAATCCTCCAAAGGACTTTGACAATACCGATCTCTTTGTTTCTCAATACTTTAACTTTGCGATCCAGAATCTGGACTGGAATCTCTTGATACGTCAAATCCGGCGTCAAATCCAATGGCTCGTGGAGAATAACATGGGAAGGATTCGCAGTATACTTCCTTAGCATGGAGACATGAAAAACATTATGAACTCTATCAAGATCTGGCGGTAAGGCTAACCTGTAAACTCGATCACCGACTCTGTCCAAGATCTCAAATGGGCCAATAAATCTTGGACTAAACTTTCCCTTTTTGCCAAACCGCATCACACCTTTAAGAGGAGCAATCTTGAAGAACACATGATCGCCAACCTCAAACTGCAACGACCTTTGTCTGACATCAGCGTAACTCTTCTGTCTCGACTGTGCTGTTTTCATCCTTTCCTGAATAACATCAACAACATCAGTTGGACCAACCCTGGACCCAACATCTTTCTCTCACCAATCTCGTCCCAATACAAGGGGGATCTACATTTTCTGTCATAAAGTTCTTCATACGGTGCCATGCCAATCGTCGTCTGGTTGATATTATTGTACGTGAACTCAACAAGAGGCAATTTGGAATCCCAGCTACCAGGATAGTCGATAGTACAAGCTCTGAGCATATCCTCCAAAATCTGAATAACTCTCTCTGATTGACCGTCGCTCTGAGGATGATATGTTGTACTGAATGCTAACCGTGTACCCAAGGCTCTTTGTAAACTCTTCCAAAACTCTGAAGTAAATCTAAGGTCACGATCAGACACAATTGACATAGGAACACCATGAAGTCTGACAATCTCTGCTATGTACTCTTCGGCATACTGGTTCATGGAATACGTCGTCTTAACTGGGAGAAAATGCGCTGACTTGTTCAACCGATCAACGATAACCCAAATAGAGTTATAGCCTTTCTGCGTTTTGGGAAGACCAATCACGAAATCCATTGTAATGTGATCCCATTTCCATTGAGGAATCGGCAATGACTGCAATGTCCCAGCAGGTTTCTGGTGTTCGATTTTCACCTGCTGACAAGTTAGACACTGAGAAATAAACATGGCAATATCATTCTTCATACCTGGCCACCAATAGAGTCTTCGAAGATCCTGATACATCTTGGTACTACCTGGATGTATCAAGTATGGCGCGGTATGTGCCTCTGTTAGAACGTCTTGCTGAATATCATCAGCAGTAGGAATGAATATACGGCCTCTGAATGTCACCAAACCATCTCTATTCATCCCAAACTCTGAATTACCTCTCTTTTCTGCTCTGGCTCTCATCCCTATCAACTGTGAATCATTGGTCTGCTCTCTACGGATCATGTCCGTCAATGTAGCCCGAATGATCAACACTGAACAGCGAGCGATGGTTCCTGGTATCACCAAAGCTATCTCTTCTCGCTGCAAGTCTAAAAACAACGGCTTCTGAATCATAGAACTCAAAGAAGAACTTGACTTACGGATCAATGCATCCGCTACAACATTAGCCTTCCCAGGGTGGTAACTAATCATCACATCATAATCTTTGACAAGTTGTAACCACCGTCTCTGTCGCATATTGAGTTCTTTCTGGGAAAAAAATACCTTAAACTCTTGTGGTCCGTGAAAATCTCACACTTTTTGCCATATAAATAGTGTCTCCAGATTTTCAGGACGAATACCACAGCTGCCAGTTCCAGATCATACGTAGGATAATTTTTCTCGTAGTATTTCAATTGACGAGAAGCATAAGCTATAACCTCTCCACGTTGCATCAGCACTGCACCAAGGCCCTTCTTCGATGCATCGGTATAAACAACAAAGTATTCTGTGCCACTGGGTAGTGCAAGTACCGGAGCTGTCGTCAATCTATCTTTCAACTCTTGGAATCCCCTTTGGCATTCATTGGACCACTCAAACTTCACAGTCTTCCTCGTCAAGTTGGTTAACGGCGGGCAACATTGGAAAAGTCTGAAATAAAACGACGATAATAACCCGCCAAACCAAGAAAACTGCTTACCTCTGCTACAGTAGTTTTGATAGGCCACTTATATATCGCCTCGATTTTTGCTAGATCAACAGCTAAACTATCCTTCGAGATAATATTGCCTAAGAAAGAAATCTGCTCCAACCAAAACTCATATTTCTTCAACTTAGCATACAGCCTTTTCTCTCTCAACTACTGAAGAACAACTCTGAGTTGCTCTGCATGAAGCTCTCTGGTCTTGGAATAAATCAATATATCATCGATGAAAACAATGAAAAAGCTATTCAAATACGGCTTGAACTCCCGGTTTATAAGATCTATGAAGACTGAAGGAGCATTAGTCAGACCAAACGACATAACAAGAAATTCGTAACGACCATACCTGGTCTGAAACGCCGTCTTAGGGATATCAGACTCCCTAACATTAAACTGGTAATAGCCAGATCGCAGATCAATCTTTGAAAACAATGTAGCCCCCTGCAGTTGGTCAAAAAGATCGTCTATCCATGGCAACGGATACTTATTCTTGATCGTCACTTTGTTGATTTCTCTATAATCAATACACAGCCGCAAAGACCCGTCTTTCTTTTTGACGAAAAGAACCGGAGCTCCCCAAGGTGAAGAACTCGGCCGTATAAAACACATATCTAATAAATCCTACAACTGCGTCTTCAGTTTTTTCATCTCTGTCGGGCCATTCTGTACGGAGCTTTTGAAATAGGAACCGTCCCCGGAACTAGATCAATCACAAACTCTACATCTCTGTCCGGCGGTAAACCCGACACATCTTCCTCAAATACAACAGGGAACTCTCTCACAACATTAATATCAACAATATTCAACTTCACAATTCTATCCGTATCAACAATCGAAGCCAAAAACCCATCACAACCTCTAAACAACAACTTCTTAGCCTCAAGACACGAAATAAAAGGAAGGACCAACGAAGTACCTGCACTGGCGAGCAAACCTTCTTTATTTTCATCATATGCAAATTTCAACGTCTTCGCAACACAATCAATCACTGCACGGTAAGTTGATAGCCAATCCATGCCAAGTATAATATCAAATGCAACCATCGAAATAACAATCAAATCGGCATAAACCACTCGCTCATCTATTTGAACAGAACACACATACATAATAGACTTCGGGCATAACACATCTCCAGAAGGCAATACAACATTAAACTGGAGGGGAAGAACATAAGGAACTAAACCCAAAGATCCAAAAAAAGTTCAGATATAAAAGAATGAGTAACACCTGTATCAATAAATGTCGTAGCTACTCTGCCTGAAATTAAGATAGTGCTAGAGATCACAGAAGAATCAGGATCTATACCTTCCTTCGTCATGGTGAAGATGCGACCCTGCACCTTCTCTTTACTCGATCCTCTCGGACAGTCCTTGGCGATATGGCCTGCAGTAACACATCGGTAGCACGTATGAGTTCCAAACCTGCAATCACCCCTGTGAGGCTTACTGCACTTGGGACACAACAGCTTCTCTGGATCAGATGGAACTATCGGTGCTTTAGAACTCGGCTCTATCTTGCCTTTCCCCTTGTAATTGCCTTTTCTTCTTTGGCTCGAACCTTGACCTCTTTGAGCAATAGTATGCTACCTCGCCTGTCTCTCTCTAGCAATATCCTTCTCATCTTGCTCGGCTAACAATGCTCTAGCCACAATATCTTTAAATGTCACCGCCTTAGACAAATTGATGTCCCTCCTGATCTCTGCTCGAAGACCTTTAACAAAATGAGCACACTTGTCTTTGTCATTTGAGGCAATATATGGGGCAAACAGACACTTTCGTCAAACTTCAAGATATACTCGTCAAGATTCATACTTCCCTGTCTAAGCTCTAAAAACTCAGTCACCTTCCGAGCTCGAAGTGCATCCGGGAAATAATTGTCGTAGAAAAGATCCGTGAAATCTTGTCACTTTAATGCCGGAACATCAACACCTACCTTGGAAACATTCCACAAAATACGTGCAGCTTTGACTAGCACGAATACTGCACAACCAACTCTGTCCTTGTCTTCATACTTGAGATGATCAAATATCGCCTCAAGTGCTATAATCCACTCTACAGCCACCGATGTATCAGCACTTCTTGCAAACTCATGTGGATCCATCCTCTTAAAGCAGTAAAGATCCCATTAGTCCCAACTGCTTGAACCACTTGGTCTCTTCCTTGGCCTCTACCTTGACCTGAACCTTGAAAACGAAGCAACTGTTGAATTTGTTCACTATGAAACTTGGCTTGCTATTTCAGTAATTTACCGAACTCGTCGACAACTCTTGATGAGGAGCTATCCTAACCCTTTGAAGCTTTTCTCTTAGGAGGCATTAAATCCTACTATGTGCTCACATAATAAATATCAACCAATAACAATAAATATATGTAGAAGAAGACATACTCGGACCGTTGAAAGTAGACGAAGTCATATGTATAGGTCCGAAGAATGTTGCTCTGATACCACTAAATGCAACGCCCTCGACTGAGTTTATAAAATAACAGCGGAATTTAAAAATATTTTACTTAAAGGAAATAAAGATTTAAAATTTTCTTGACATAAATACATTTCAATATATATCAAAAGTATATACATGATCAATAAAGTGTTGTATCAAAATACAAAATATCATTTTTGATCATGCCAAAATGCTAATATAATATCTTTCTTCCTTCCATCTCTTTTACATATGACTTCTGCTCCAATCAACGTCCCGGCTCATCACTCTTATTTGCATCACATGAAATAACTAGAATGAGTATAAAACTCAGCAAGTGGAACTCTTACATAGCAATCTACATATATAATACTCTGTAAAACGAGACATTGAAATCTTTAAATACCATCTAACTCTTGAAACATAGAATCGCATAGTATAACATAATCAAAACGATGGTATTTCTCTTTTCTTTTGTTGTTTGATATCTAAATATTACCTCTGTCTGTGTTCCTATATCCCATCGATATAAATCGATTACTCTGTCGGGATATAAGCCTATGGTCGTTGATCAACTAATTGCATGCAATCTCTGACTATCTATTTATCAATCCAATAATTCATTTGAACCCTCTCTTGGGCATTAAAACAAAAACTTTGAATACTCTTCTCTTTTGCATTCCTTTTTTATATAATTGAGGCATACAAAAGCCTCTAATATACAGCAAAGTAAATTTATATATAACATGAATCAAATGGAAGGGAATAGCATAGTAAAACCATTGAAATACAATACATATACTTCATGTGAGCACAAGAAATGATTCCACTTACAACCAATGGAAAGCTTGATTATAATCTCTTGGTAGAAATCCTACAAGAATAAACCATGAATTGAACAATCAACAACTTAATAATCCAACAACCATGCCATAAAACCCATAAACCAACAAAATCATAAATTCCATAATTTCCCCCAACACCACAATCCAAAAAATAACTAAAACCACAAGCTTACCTTAGCTCTTTAAACCCAAAATGATCTTGCTCTCACTTCAAAATCCCAACAAGTAGCTTGAATCAAAGGCACAAAAGAAAGGAATAAGAACCCTAGCTCTCCCTTGAGCTGAAGAATCGAGAAGAGGGGTAAAATGAGGGAAATGAGGGTAAACTCTTGTATTTAATCACTTAAAAATACAAAACACGACTTTACTGTTCACGCACCGTGGGTGCGCTAGCCCTTGGACCGCGGGTGCGCTACGCATACTATACCACATCCAAAAATCCGAAAGAAACGACCGCGGGTGCGGTAAAGGTTCTGCCCAACCACCGCGGGTGCGGTGTCTTTTCCAGCGCGGGTGAAGCATCCCTACTGTCCTATCAGCGCAAGTGCGGTAGCTTTTGTGGTGCTGGTGCGATGTCCCCTGAAGCCAACAATAAACTTTGTAACTAAAATCGAATCGCAACGTCGCTTCTCCTCATATTTTGGCAACACTATAAACAAGAAAGTTGCACTTCTATATCTTATCTAACAACTCCAATTGGCTTCATACCAATTGGATCAACATACAATTTATCATAAATTTAATCGTAACAAAGCTACGATATAACCACACATCTTCTATAATCAACAATACTATAAACCATAAATCGCAATTCTTAACATCAAAACTATACTTAAACTTGACCAATGAGTCAATAAAAATAAGTAATCTTAAACCGTACCATTCACCAAGCTTGGATATTACACGTCAGCTGAGAGTTTGAGATTCTGATATCTCGAAGACAGCGTTCAGAACCAGGTATGAACATTATGAGTTTATTGTCATGCCGTTCGGTTTAAAAAATGCTACAGCTGTGTTTATGGGTCTGATGAACCGTGTGTTCCAAAGATATCTTGATGATTTCATGATTATTTTATCGATGATATTTTGATTTATTCAAAGAATATGATTGATCATGCTGAGCATCAGAGAATTGTTTTGAGAACTCTGAGGGCTGAGAAATTATATGTCAAACTGTCGAAGTGTTAATTCTGGCTGAGACAAGTTGTATTTCTGGGGCACATAATATATGGAGATGGTATATCTATTGATCCTAGTAAGGTCGAAGCCGTGATCAGCTGGCCGAGACCGACGTCTGTGCCAGAGATTCGAAGATTTATGGGTTTAGCAAGCTATTATCGATGCTTTATTAAAGATTTCTCTAGTATTGCTAAGCCGATTACTCAGCTGAATCAAAAGAATGCTCCATTTTTTTGGTCAAAAGAATGTGAGTCCAGTTTCTCAGAATTGAAGAAAAGATTGACCAGTGCTCCGTGTTGACTATCCCATCAGGTACTGGTGATTTTGTTGTTTATTGTGATGCTTCTCACAGAGGATTAGGTTGTGTTTTGATGCAGCGGGGACATGTGATTGCTTATGCCTCGAGACAGTTGAAACCCCATGAATCTCGCTACCCAATTCATGATCTTGAATTGGTGGCCATTTTTTTTGCACTAAAGATATGGTGACATTACCTATACAGTGAGAAATTTGAGATCTATTCTGATCATAAAAGCTTGAAATATCTGTTTTCACAGTCTGAACTGAATATGAGGCAACGAAGATGGCTTGATTTATTAAAAGACTTTGATTGTGAAATCAAGTACTATCGGGGAAATTCTAACGCAGCAGCTGATGCACTAATTCGAAAGGTATGTTCTTTGTCCTTATCGACTATTGGTGTTTCAAATTTGATAGAAGATTGCTGTCTTTCTGGATTGGTATTTGAGACAGATTGTAAACCACTGAGACTCTATACTGTTCAAGTGGAACCAGAGTTGATTTTGAGAATTAAAACGGCTCAGAAAATTGATCAGAACGTGCAGAACTCGATATCGATGTTCAGAGCAGGGCATCGATCAGAATATAAGGTACGTGATGGTGTACTGTATGTGAATAATCGTCTTGTTGTGCCAGATGTTTCAGATTTGAAACGACAGATATTGTCAGAAGCGCATAGCAGTCGATTCAGTATTAATCTTGGTGGAAAAAATATGTACAATGATTTTAAAAGACAGTTTTGGTGGAAACAAATGAAAGCTGATCTTGTTGAATTTGTATCCAAATGTTTGAACTGCCAACAAGTGAAATCCGAAAGAAAGAGACCAGGAGGTTTGTTACAAATCTTGTCGATTCATGAATGGAAATGGGATCACATTTCCATGAACTTCGTGACAAAGCTACCGAGATCCTCCCGAGGTTGTGATGTGATTTGGGTTGTGATTGACAGATTGACCAAATCAGCATGCTTCATTCCGTACAAGATGACCTATCGACATGACCAGATGGCAGAGATTTATGTCAGGAAGTGGTCAGATTGCACGGAGTGTCGAAGTCGATTGTTTCAGACCGTGATCCTCGGTTTACTTCGCACTTCTGGCAGAATTTACAACAGGCTCTAGGTACGAAGTTACATCTGAGTACCGCATATCATCCACAGACTGACAGACAGTCAGAGCGGACTATCCAAACACTGGAGGATATGCTTAGAGCTATAGTGCTTGATTTTAGCACTGGTTGGCAAGATTCTTTGCCTCTTTGCGAGTTTTCGTACAACAACAGCTATCAGACGAGTATTGAGATGGCACCATTTGAGGCGTTGTACGGTAAGAAGTGCATATCCCCTCTGTATTGGGATGATATATCTGAGGTACTTGAGATTGGGCCTGATATGATTAGAGAGATAACTGAGAAAGTGAATCTGATTCAGAAGAGAATAAAGACAAATCAAGACAGACATGCCAAATATGCCAATGTTCGACGTAGACCGTTGGTATTTGAGGCAGGAGATCGAGTATTTTTGAAGATTTCACCTTTCAGATGAGTTGTCAGATTTATCAAGAAAGGGAAATTGTCTCCACGTTATATTGGGCCGTACGAGATTCTCGAGAAGATATAAGATCGTGCCTAACGACTCGCATTACCACCTTCTTTATCTGGAATACATGATGTTTTTCATGTATCTTTATTGCGGAAGTATATTCTTGATGCTTCACATATTTTTCAGCCAGATGAGGCCGAGCTGGACGAGACACTGAGTTACTTCGTGAAGCCGATCCAGATTCTCGATCATAAAGAAAAGCAGCTCAGAACGAAGACTATTCCGCTTGTGAGTGGAGTCGTCATGGCATTGAAGAAGCTACTTGGGAGACTGAATCAGATATGAGACAGAGATTCCCAGAGTTATTTCACTGATGTAAGTTTTTCTATTTAGCTTATGTTATACCTTCTTATTGATATGAATTGATTGCCTGTGATTTCGAGGATGAAATCGTATCTTAGGGGGGGAGAAATGTAATGCCCGAGAATTTGGTTATTATAATACGAAATGATTTATAGATAATTGTTTTGATTATAGACGGAAAAGCTCAGACTGGGAAAGACGAGAAAAGACACGAGATTTGTGTGAGAACAGTACCCCTCGCACATATGAGCGGCACTAATGCGCGCATATGCGCGAGATGGGCAGAGGACCTCGCGCATATGCGCGAAGGGTGTGCTGCATATGCGCGAGCTATGCGGGAAGCCAAGTGCAAGTCCAGAGAACCTCGCGCATATGCGCGAGCTGCCGAGAAGAAAAATGTTGAGACCAGTAGATCTCGCGCATATGCGCCGAGGAGGGTCGCGCATATGCGCGAGACGTGCAGCATGAACATGAAGCCACTTGTCCCTTAACCATGCAAGATATATATAAAAGCTTCTATCCCTTCATAACTCAGGAAGAGAAACGAGAAAGTTTCAGAAGAATTGTGTGAAAGATTCTTACGCCTTTTATTTTAGAAATTTGAAGTTTACGAAAGATCCGTCTGTCCGATTTTCAATCCGATTTCAGTACTGTATTTCTACGACGAGAGCTTCAACTGGATGCAAGTTTTACTAAGTTTTGATATGTTTTGAAATTATGATATTGAAGGGAATCGGATATGATTCATATACGATGTTCTTGACATACTAAACATCGTATAATCGAAACCGGATTGAAGAACAGATATCATATGAAATTGTTATGATTTTCCGAATGGATTTGATTGAGATTTGATATCATAGTTGTATTGTTATTTATTATGAGTTATTGGAATTGGTATATAATTATTTGTACTACCAATATTTTGGAAATTATGCTGTTGTACCGTCAGAATTTGATAAGACTGATATGTCTTGATTTGAGTTGAATATTGATACAGTATATTCGATTGTCATTGCCAGATTGAGTATTGACAGGCTTTGAATCCGAGACTTCGACAGAGTCAGACTGACAGACAGAAAGGTATAAATCAATGTTAACCGGGAGATCGACTTGAGTCAGATTGGACTTGGGTTTCCCAAAAACAACATACTTTATTTCATTGCATTGATGTTTGCAAATTATGGTGCTTAGTCTATTGATTTGTAGCAAAGCATGTATTGAGTCATGGGCGGAGATGCCTAGTCATTGGCGGATATGCCAAGTCTATGGCGGATATGCAAAGACACTAGATTATTGAATTATATCGATGTTGCTTAGGAGTAGATCGACTCCTATCCCTGAGATTCGATATATGTGCCATTGTCCAGGAACCGGGATCCCTAGATTAGAGATGAGTCGAGTCTGAGATGACGAGTCACTAGTTGATTTACAATTTTATATCGATTCATGTTTTCAGATTTGATACATGTTATTGATGTATGTTTATGCTTTTATATATGTTTTTATATGATTGCATTTATTAATTGTTTATACTGAGATTATATTCTCATCGGAGTTATCCGGCTGTTGTCGTGTGTGTATGTGTGCATGACAACAGGTGGGACAGGATCAAGGTCAGGAAGAGGATGAGAGAGGACAAGTTAGCGTGGAGATCCAGATCAGAAGTAGATAGGCTTCAGCCCTTGATATATAGTAGTTGAACCCTAGTTTGATTTTAATGTATTGAGTACGAGACATGTACTTTACTTTTGATATGTATATCAAAGTTATTCCATTACGTTCCGCATTTGTATTTTTTTTTAAAAAAAAATAGACATTGTTTATCTTAATTGATTAAATTATTCCCAAGAAGGATTAAGAATTGTATTAGCGTCCAGGTCCCCACAAAGAAGACTGGATGTGCGAGAGGAGTTACTTGCTCTCAATGTTCTGCCTAAAGAAAATTTGATACCCAGCATGAAGAGTTACTTGAAGATGCAAGTAAAGAGGTACAAAAAGCATCTCCTGAATTGAAGGATTTACCGAGTCACTTGTGCTATGCATTCTTAGATGAGAGTTCGTCCTATCCGGTAATTATATCTTCTGCTCTTACTATTGACGAGAAAGATAGGTTGTTGAGAGTGTTGCGAGAGTTTATATCTGCTTTGGGATGGACTATTTCTAATATAAAGGAGATTAGCCCCACTGTTTGTATGCACAAAATTTTGATGCAGGAATCCTATTCCCCCTATGCGGATCATCAGAGGAGACTTAATCCAGCCATGGAAGAAGTGGTAAGAGCTGACGTATTAAAATTGTTAAATGCTGGTGTTATTTATGCTATATCTGACAGTTTTTGGGATTCACTATTGCAAGTAGTGCCTAAGAAGGGGGGTATAACTGTGGTGAGAAATGAGAGGAATGAATTGATTTCAACTCGTCCAGTGACTGGTTGGCGAGTTTGTATAGATTACAGGAAATTGAATGATGCCACTAGGAAAGATCACTCCCCCCTCCCCTTTATTGACCAGATGCTTGATAGAGTAGGTGAGTATCATTATTATTGCTTTCTAGATAGATATTCAGGTTACAATCAAATTGTCATAGCACCGGAGGATCAAGAGAAGACTACCTTCACTTGCCCCTACGGTACATTTGTTTTCAGGAGAATGCCATTTGGTCTTTGCAATACGCCTGCTACATTTCAGAGGTATATGATGGCCATATTTTCTGACATGGTGGAGGAAATCATGGATGATATATATTTCTTTGGTTCATCATTTGATCATTGGTTGCAGAATCTAATGCTTGTTTTGCAGAGATGTCAGGGAAAGAATCTGGTTTTGAATTGGGAGAAATGTCAATTCGTGGTGCAAGAAGGTATTGTGCTTGGGCACAAAATTTCAGCCAAAAGGATGGAGGTGGATAGAGCCAAAGTCGCAGCAATTGAAAATCTCCCACCGCCGAAGAATGTGAAAGCGATCAGAAGTTACTTGGGACATGCCTAGTTTTATCGTCGCTATATAAAAGATTTCTCTAAAAGTACTAGACCTTTATGTAATTTGTTGGAGAAAGATTATACATTTATGGAGGTATCTGGTGAGCAACGACTATTACAGTTGAACGAGATGGAGGAATTCAAGAACGATGCATACGAGAATGAAAAAATATACAAAGAGAAGACCAAGAGATGGCACGACAAGCAGATTCTTAGACAAGATTTCGAACCAGGGCAACAAGTATTATTATTCAATTCTCGACTAAGGTTGTAAAGTACCGTACTTTTCGTACTCAAAATTTGCGGAAATATTAAAAATTTTCTTGAATGTAAAAATGATTTCAATGTCTGCCATAAAATAACTCGATCAAGTCCCCCATAAGACATGGTTGCTCAAAATAGCTTAAATAAAGTTTTCACCCGAAAGGTGTGCTCAAAGTATTTCCCTCGAAACAAGAAATCAGAGTAAAATTAACATTTGCGTAAAAACATAAACTTTGCGGTCCTCGGGTTAGCCTCCCGCTCAGTCCAAGCCTGCCCCTTGGTCGCCACCTCCTGTCTCCTCATTAACATACTCACCTGCATCGATCAAGTCTAGTGAGTCTAAAGACTCAACACGTATAAACTGGAAATAACGAGTACTACGTAATAAAATCACATGCAACTTTAAAATAAGACATACATACTTTAAACTTGAACTTGCAAGATAAAACTTGAACATACGTACATACTTACTTAGACGTGCCATAAACTTTTCTTAAACATTCTTGCATACTTGAACATACTTAAACATACATGGCTTCATCATTTTGCGTAGAGGTTGTTTCAAAGCAAGTGACCCATACATAATAAACGCCTGATCAGACAAACCACAGTACTGGGCTGACAGGGACGTATCCACTGCCACATACATGAGATCCCCGTTCATAATTTAACGGGCTGGTTGGTCCCCGTTCATAATTTAACGCTTTCCAACCACGATCTAACCCGTTCATAATTTAACGGGGTGGAGAGGTCCTAGGCCACGTTCACCGACTTCCAAACCCATTAATAATTTGGTCACGAGACAATTAGCATACCTCAAAAACTTAAAATATTTTCTTTTGCACGTCGACATACTTACTTGGCGTTGAGGGATTCGTTGGACTTCGGCTGGGGCCGTTGCTGCGACATACTGACATGAAATTTCATACTTAACTTGCATAACTTAGACGTAGGAATCATACCTACTCTCAAGCTCAGTCATTCCTTAGGACATTCTACAATTTCCCATGACTCGACCTTGTGAACCATTGTACTAAACCATGACATCAAACCTCAAAGCGTACTATAAAATTTTCCCAAAACATGAAGTACACGGACCCCGGGTCCGGGTCCGTGTATGGGTCCGTGTGTGTGCGCAAAGAATGTACCAAAAAAAGGAAAGTACACGGACCCCGTGCCCTGGTCCGGCTCCGGGTCCGTGTAGACTCGGTAAAAATAAACTTTGAACGATAAAAAGGCACGGACCCCGTGCTAAGATCCGGGTACAGGTCCGTGTACTCACTGTAATGGCGCACCAAGGGAAAAACAAAGACACGGGCCCCGTACCAGGGTCCGTGATCGGGTCCGTGTACCTGCGGGACAAGCGAAGTTACGAAAATTCTGTACATGTTTTGTTTAACGCTCTCGACTCGATTGTACGGACTATGAGTGGACACCTCGAGACCTATCCTAGCTTGCCATAACATCAAAACACATTCGTATAGACTCCCAAAGCAACTATGTTCACCCTACGACACATACAATTCAAAAAACATGGCAATTGACAACGAAACGTTTCCTACGACTTTAATGTTGTCGAGTGCCTATCGACACTAAACGACCTATCAAATAACAACCCAACATCATACTAAGCATACCTAGATGCAGCAACGATCACTCGTCGATCCCCAACGAAGCCTGCAACCATAAAATCTCAAGAACACATCAATACATAATTTTCTGAAAACGCTGTTTGAGCAGTCCCACGAAAAACACCATAACTCACTCAATTTTCATCAAAAAATCTCGAATTGTATATCAAATTGAAGTCATCGAAAAGTTCTACAATGTTCTAGTTGAAAGTTTTCTCAAAATCCCGACGGAAAAATAGCAGTTTTCAACAGAACAGTAAGTTACGAGATTTCAGATCTAAAAAGTATTTCAAAACGCATTCAAACCATTTTCCGCTCAAACGACGAATGTCACACATGAATTTTTACGCATAAAAATAACACAACACATAATATGACAAGATCGATGAAGAAAGAACAGAATATACGTGTCTTTGATGATAAACGTTACCGAAACGACGATACCGAAGTGGGGAAGGCGCGAGGATTGATCCGGGACGATGCGGCGCTAACATCTTTGAAGAAAAGTGGCGAGAATTACTGAAATCTTTGAAGGGAGGGGGCGGCTGCTGAGTTTTCCCTAGAACCCTAGGTTTTGCTCTCCAAAATATGGAATGAAATGTGCATGTGTGTGTTGTGTGAAAAAAGCGTGTAAATGTGTGTGTTAGTGGTGTGTGCGTGAGTTAATAGGATAAATTAGAGAATTGATTTGCTTAATTAGGAATTAATAATGCTAATTAAAATGCTAATCAAAATGCTAAAAAAATGCTAATTAAAATGTTAATTTCTCTCTACAAAGCATTGTCCCCTAATTTAAAATAACACACATTAAATGCTAATTTTAAAATTTTCAAACTCTTAAATCACTAACAACTTAATAAATAAATAAAATGCCCCAACCTCAAATTAAAATAAAATACCACATTTAAAATCGCCAAAATCATCACCAGTCTCTTTTTTTCCTCGATCCCGCCTCGAATAATCGCCTGAAATATAAAACTCAAGGAAAACGTTTTAACGTGCATCATATAATAATTAAAATAATGAAAATTCATAGATCATGAATTAAAACACAAATTAATGAAATAAACACGCATTAAAACCATTTAATAAAATACATGAGGAATTTAATAACTTGCACGCACGTGGTTCATGTGGATCTCAAATTTCGGGACGTCACAATCTATCCCCCTTAATTTGAATTTCGTCCCCGAAATTCGCTTATCCTCGATAATC
The DNA here is from genome assembly GCF_022965805.1 of Primulina eburnea. Classification (NCBI taxonomy): domain Eukaryota; kingdom Viridiplantae; phylum Streptophyta; class Magnoliopsida; order Lamiales; family Gesneriaceae; genus Primulina; species Primulina eburnea. The sequence goes on from NC_133110.1 coordinate 31,367,949, forward strand.
CAAAAGTTAGATTCTTAATTCTAGTATCCCAACGATCTACGCTACCGCTGCGCTACTCTGAATAAAATTAAGTCTTATGTTGTCCTTACGTCTCTTAAATCCTAATTAAATTACCTACCAAAAACCTCGTTTGTGAATCACAACTTAAAACGACTTATGGCGTCTTAGTTTTACTTTGCTATGAACTCGAATTCTGACTTTTCTCACAATTCCCAATATTAGGAATAGAGGTTCAAGCTTATTGTATCTTACTTTCTCATACCATACCCCTAATGCTCATCGAACTATTTCATACGTATTTATGCAGTCCAACCTAAGAGGTCTTAGCACCAACGGTTACTGATGAACTTCCATCCTCAGCAATACACTTAAAAGTTAAATCTTATCTTAATCCCCATATGTTAATATTGGCCTACAATTCTTGAATCGAATATTTACCTTACGATACAAACTTACAGAACTTAGCTATTTACGAGTACATCCCAAATATAAAATTGTTGCCAACCTTTAATTTTGAGTAACATAAATCCGTAAAACCCCAAAATATATAATATCGATCCTCTCCTTAAATAATAAAAACTTTCTAGCATCAATCACAAGCTTAAACTATTTTCTTCACGATTACAATATAGTTAAAGCCTAAGACACTTGAGACTTCCTCATTGGAACGAATGTCCCACTTAGACGTATCCCCAATACTCAATTAATTCTAGCGTATAAAACTTAATAAGCTTTCTTTATTAATAATGGACTAACTCTAATAAATCAACTCCACTTATAACCCATTGAATTCTAGAATCCCCGTATCATGCTTGTAGATTTCTTACTTAATAAAAATCTTAATATTCATTTATTGATAACTTATAATGAACACCAATAATTCCCTTTGTTTTTACTTCACCCAAAAATTCCGTATGAGCAAATATCCCATAAATTTGAAATTCAACCTTACGCAGTCCAAATAGTTTTGGATAACATAATTCCAACACACATATTCACTTATTCTCAAGTTTCTTAATAACCTACAAAAATTTCCCAAGACAAGATGTCTACCTCAATTCTTACATGCGTCGTCTATCAAATAATCTAATCATCAACCATACACAACCTTCTAGAAAAATCAAATTCCAACAAAGGTACAAGCTTAACTGTTACATTCATTACTAAAACTTATGACACATCAACTTAAGTTCCCAAAAAAAATTTTCGCTAACTCAATGTCTACTATTATAACTTAGCTAACCGATCAACTTTACCTCAAATCGTTATCACCCTAAATTTTAAATTTGCCGCAACATTAATTCACTAGCGCTTAACTTTTCGAGTCCAATGTCGATTCATCTTACAATCCTCTTGATTACCATTTCTTATAATATTATAACCCAGATACTTCAAGGTTCTAATGATCCCTTCAAGCTTAAATCATCGAAAATTCCTATCATTTAAACCATTCAATTCTCACTTACTGCTAAACTAGTCCCCCAAATTCCTTAAAATTGTAGCATTAATTCATTATTTCCTCAAAATTATCCAGTTTGTCCTAAATCCACATTTACCCATAAGTTCTTGGTGTTCCTAATTCCATTGTGTACGTTCCTCGCAACATAAAATTAAAAAATTTTAAGCTTATTAGACCCAAATTCAATTCTCATAGCCTTGAAATTTACTGATTTAATCCAAGTGTTCCTAAAAAATTCGAATTTAATCCTCAAAAATTTCAGACTTTGCAATTTGGCCCTTAAAGTTCTCAAAATTTATATTTTTGGCCCTAAAACTCTTTGAAATTTGCATTTTTGTCCCCAGAAAATTTTCGATTTAACCCCATTAACCGTAAAATTCTCGAACTCAAAATTAAATCTCAAAATTTGGTAAATTCGAAAATAATCCCTTAGAATTTTGTTTTGCACTTAGGTCCTTAAAATTCGCAATTCATGCAATTCAATCCTTAAATCTAACTAGATAGAGCATGCATCCTAAATAAATTCTACGTCTTTATACTTCCAAAGATCATAGTAGTCTTCGAATCATTAATCCTTAGATGAAATCCTCAAAATGAACTAAACTAGCAACCCCGAACCATCTATATTTTCTTAGAACTACATGCCACAAAAGCATTCATAATTGTCAAGTTTAACTTATGACCCACAAGTAGAACATCGGTATTACTAGCCAAAAATCAATATGCTCAAATCATTAATAACAATTCGTAACCAATAGTCGAATTCTCAAGCATGTCCAATACCACAAAACCAGCATGCATGAAAGTCATATAATTTCACATTCATGTCGTAAGATGCAATAAAACTTCAAAGATCCATTCTCAAATCATAACGACAGGCAAACCTGTACTCTAAAACGTATGTCATGTAAACATACAGGTGATAGAAATAAAACATGCACATGCCGAAATCATGACTTGATGCTTACCACTTAGAAGACTTTAAAACTTTAAAACTTACAGACATGCGGTGTGACTTCGTGAGCTTCTTGCTACTGGCTGTAGGCATAACCCTTTACAAGAACACCGCTCTGATACCAACTGTAAAGTACCGTACTTTTCGTACTCAAAATTTGCGGAAAAATTAAAAATTTTCTTGAATGTAAAAATGCTTTCAATGTCTGCCATAAAATAACTCGACCAAGTCCCCCATAAGACATGGTTGCTCAAAATAGCTTAAATAAAGTTTTCTCCCGAAAGGTGTGCTCAAAGTATTTCCCTCGAAACAAGAAATCAGAGTAAAATTAACATTTGCGTAAAAACATAAACTTTGCGGTCCTCGGGTTAGCCTCCCGCTCAGTCAAAGCCTGCCCCTTGGTCGCCACCTCTTGTCTCCTCATCAACATACTCACCTGCATCGATCAAGTCTAGTGAGTCTAAAGACTCAACACGTATAAACTGGAAATAACGAGTACTACGTAATAAAATCACATGCAACTTTAAAATAAGACATACATACTTTAAACTTGAACTTGCAAGATAAAACTTGAACATACGTACATACTTACTTAGACGTGCCATAAACTTTTCTTAAACATTCTTGCATACTTGAACATACTTAAACATACATGGCTTCATCATTTTGCGTAGAGGATGTTTCAAAGCAAGTGACCCATACATAATAAACACCTGATTAGACAAACCACAGTACTGGGCTGACAGGGACGTATCCACTGCCACATACATGAGATCCCTGTTCATAATTTAACGGGCTGGTTGGTCTCAGTTCATAATTTAACGCTTTCCAACCACGATCTAACTCGTTCATAATTTAACGGGGTGGAGAGGTCCTCGGCCACGTTCACCGACTTCCAAACACATTCATAATTTGGTCACGATACAACTAGCATACCTCAAAAACTTAAAATATTTTCTTTTGCACGTCGACATACTTACTTGGCGTTGAGGGATTCGTTGGACTTCGACTGGGGCCGTTGCTGCGACATACTGACATGAAATTTCATATTTAACTTGCATAACTTAGACGTAGGAATCATACCTACTCTCAAGCTCAATCATTCCTTAGGACATTCTACAATTTCCCATGACTCGACCTTGTGAACCATTGTACTAAACCATGACATCAAACCTCAAAGCGTACTATAAAATTTTCCCAAAACATGAAGTACACGGACACCGGGTCCGGGTCCGTGTATGGGTCCGTGTGTGTGCGCAAAGAATGTACCAACAAAAGGAAAGTACACGGACCCCGTGCCCTGGTCCGGGTCCGGGTCCGGGTCCGTGTAGACTCGGTAAAAATAAACTTTGAACGATAAAAAGGCACGGACCCCGTGCTAAGATCCGGGTACAGGTCCGTGTACTCACTGTAATGGCGCACCAAGGGAAAAACAAAGACACGGGCCCCGTACCGGAGTCCGTGTACCTGCGGGACAAGCGAAGTTACGAAAATTATGTACATGTTTTATTTAACGCTCTCGACTCGATTGTACGGACTATGAGTGGACACCTCGAGACCCATCCTAGCTTGCCATAACATCAAAACACATTCGTATAGATTCCCAAAGCAACGATGTTCACCCTACGACACATACAATTCAAAAAACGTGGCAATTGACAACGAAACGTTTCCTACGACTTTAATGTGGTCGAGTGCCTATCGACACTAAACGATCTATCAAATAACAACCCAACATCATACTAAGCATACCTAGACGCAGAAATGATCACTCGTCGATCCCCAACGAAGCCTGCAACCATAAAATCTCAAGAACACATCAATACATAATTTTCTGAAAACGCAGTTTGAGCAGTCCCACGAAAAACGCCATAACTCACTCAATTTTCATCCAAAAATCTCGAATTTTATATCAAATCGAAGGCATAAAAAAGTTATACAATTTTCTAGTTGAAAGTTGTCTCAAAATCCCGACAGAAAAATCGCAGTTTTCAACAGAACAGTAAGTTACGAGATTTCAGATCTAAAAAGTATTTCAAAACGCATTCAAACCATTTTCCGCTCAAACGACGAATGTCACACATGAATTTTTACGCATAAAAATAACGCAACACATAATATGACAAGATCGATGCAGAAAGAACAGAATATACGTGCCTTTGATGATAAACGTTACCGAAACGACGATACCGAAGCGAAGAAGGCGCGAGGATTGATCCGGGACGATGCGGCGCTAACATCTTTGAAGAAAAGTGGCGATAATTACTGAAATCTTTGAAGGGAGGGGGCGGCTGCTGAGTTTTCCCTAGAACCCTAGGTTTTGCTCTCCAAAATATGGAATGAAATGTGCATGTGTGTGTTGTGTGAAAAAAGTGTGTAAATGTGTGTGTCAGTGGTGTGTGCGTGAGTTAATAGGATAAATTAGGGAATTGATTTGCTTAATTAGGAATTAATAATGCTAATTAAAATGCTAATCAAAATGCTAAAAAAATGCTAATTAAAATGTTAATTTCTCTCTACAAAGCATTGTCCCCTAATTTAAAATAACACACATTAAATGCTAATTTTAAAAATTAGTTAAATGCCCCAACCTCAAATTAAAATAAAATACCACATTTAAAATCGCCAAAATCATCACCGGTCTCTTTTTTTCCTCGATCCCGCCTCGAATAATCACCTTGTGGGGACCCGGACGCTAATCAAATTCTTAATCATTATAGGGACTAATTAATCAATTATAAAACAGGGTCTAAATTTTTTTTTATAAAATACAAAGCGGAAACGTAATGTAATTTACTCAAATTACATATTAAACATAAACATACAAATCTTGCGTTATCTACAAGAATTCAACTAGGTTCAACTACATATCAGTGCTGAATCCTATGTTGCTTCGAAGCCCGGATCTCCACGCTATCTAATCTTCTCTCATCCTCTTCTTGACCCTGATCCAACCCCACCTGTTGTCATGCACACATACAAAACAAGACAACAGCCGGATAACTCCGGTGAGATATAAATATCCCAGTATAAACAATGTAAACATGCAGTCATATAAAAGCATATACAAAAGCATATAAGAAGTATTCATAACATGTCTCAAATCAGAAACATAAATTCATATCAAACATTCAATAATCATGAATGGCATAAACAAGGTAAATCAACATGTCATATCAGACTCAACTCAACCGACGCGTCGTCTCAGACTCGACTCCACTGACACGTCGTCTCAGACTCGACTCAATTCTATCCTAGGGATCCCGATGTCTGAATATAGGTAATTATATCGAATCTCAGTCGATAGGAATGAATCAATCCCTAAACGGCATCGGTATAATTCATATATCAGTGTCTGGGCGAATCAGCCGCAGAATTGACGACTCAGTCAATAACCTGACGAATTCCCATTTCTATTCAGAACTATACAATTCTGTAATAAATCTTCTGATTTCTATCTTTTTGTCTTTTCTGTTAGCAATTCAGACATATCCGTATAATTTCTGCCAATATTTCAGTACAATTCTGTTATAACTGATCTCATCTGTCTATATCACAACTATCTGTTAGAATATAATACAGTCTCAATCATCATACTGAACACTGAATCCATGACTGTAAGCTTCTGACAATATCTGTTCTTTCTGATTCGAACTATTTGATATACACAAATCAGTTAATAACATAAATTAAAGAAGAACTACCGACCTGGTATTCGGCTCTGACTATTACTTGTTAGACAAGAACATCATATATGAATCATATCAGATTCTGACAATACCATATTTTCAAATCATATCAAAACGTAGCAAAACTTACGTTCAGCTGTAGCCCACGTTGATAGGAATACGGTACCGCAATCGGATTTTAATTTGGATAAACGGTTCACTCGGAAATCAATTTCCAAAATTAAGAACGAAGCTTTTCCCTCAAACTCTCGATTTCCTCTCTGAATTCTGAAGGATTTCGCTTGTATCTATATATATATATATACACCCATGACATGCAAGAGAGCAAGTGGCATCGTGCATGTTCAGCACGTTTCGCGCATATGCGCCAACAATGTCGCGCATATGCGCCGGTAGCTCACACCAGCATTTTGCCAACTCGCGCATATGCGCCATTTATGTCGCGCATATGCGCCAATCATTCTGCCTAACCCGCGCATATGCGCCATTTAAGTCGCGCATATGCGCCAATCCTTCTGGACCTTCCGCGCATATGCGCCATTTTCTTCGTGCATATGCGCCAAGCATAATCTTCCCACTTATTGAGATTTCTTCTTTCGGCTTTCCCGGTCTGATCCGTTCCGTCTATAATCATCTTAATTATCAACCATAGATTATAATAATCATCGCCCAAATCTTTTCAAATTAACCGGATAATTTCTCGGGCATTACACGCCTGAAATATAAAACTCAAGGAAAACGTTTTAACGTGCATAATATAATAATTAAAATAATGAAAATTCATAGATCATGAATTAAAACACAAATTAATGAAATAAACACGCATTAAAACCATTTAATAAAATACATGAGGAATTTAATAACTTGCACGCACGTGGTTCATGTGGATCTCAAATTTCGGGACGTCACAAAGGTTGTTTCCTGGTAAGTTGAAATCATGATGGTCTGGACCATTCACAGTGGAAACAGTGTATCCACATGGTGCAATTGAGCTGAAGTGCAACAACGATCAGACATTTAAAGTAAATGGTCTGAGGGTCAAGCATTACTTTGGAAGTGAAGTGCGACACATGGACAACATTCCACTTGGAGAACCAAAGTAGACAGGAGAAAGTCAAGCTGATGACTATAAACCAAGCGCTGTGTGGGAGGCAACCCATATTTATTTTTGCATGTGTTTTGTTTTTATTATTTTATTTCAATTCCTTAGTTGTTAATTTTAATTTTCTCTATTCAAGTATTAATTTGAATTGTTTTATTTTTGCAGGTGTTTAAAAAAAAAATAATAATTGGATAGAGGATTTGGCGCATATGCGCGATTTAATTGCACGCACATGCGCGAGACACAGCTCGGAAAGGCAGAGGACTTGGCGCATATGCGCCACTCAGGGCATGCATATGTGTGAGAAGACAAGGCAATTAAACTCGGAAGGCAGAGACATCGGCGCATATGCGTCACTCATGGGCGCGCATATGCGCGATATGACAACATGCGGGACAGCAGCCTTCGCACATATGCGCCGATTTAGGCCACGCATATGCGCGCGACCTGATTTAAAAAAAAGAGATGCAACGAGAACTGTTCTTAAAAATCACAGCAACCGCCTCCCTCATCAGTAACACCGACAGCCGCCTCCCTCATCCGAAACACCAACTGCCGTCGCCCCTCTCTACAAGCTGCACTCCGAAGCTTCAATCACCGCCACAACTTCCGACCGCACTACGATTTTCCATCTTTTTCTCGTGCAAGAAAGGTTTTATTCAGATTTTTTTCAACTCTTCAGAATAGTTGGAATTTGTGTTCGAGCAGACATACTTCTTTAAAGAAAACCGACATGGGACCTAACGCAAGTGCTTGGACATCCTTTGTACTAGCCCGGATTCTCCCGTCCTCGCACTATTACGATGTCACCAAAGAGAAAGCTGCATTGGTATATGCTATTCTGATGGGAAAATCGGTTGATGTGGGAAAAATAATCTATGGCTCGATTATGAGAGCCGACGCAGGGTTATCCACAGTTGCTCTTCCTTGTCCCCACATTGTTACCGAGCTCTGCCACAAGGCCGGCGTATCATGGGCCACTGATGAAGCATTGCTAAAGCCGAAGGCCCCCATTGTTGCTTTCTTTGGAGCCGCCTCTTATATTCCACATGAGTTTCCGGATGAAGAGGAGATCCCACAGCCATAGCTTCCACCACCACCACCACTTGCAGCAACCAAAGAGTGTCTGGGAGACAGATTTCGCCTGCTAGAAAATGAGATGCAGGATCAGAGGAGGTTACTAGTTGGGCAGCGCCAGGTGCTGGATTCACTTCAGTTCTGAACCGACCATTTTATGGGATATATGATGGACTTCACTGTCATACTCGCTCAGCGGTTTCCACCTCTAGGTTCAGATGATCCAATGTTTTCTCAGCCACCTATATGTCCACCCTAGTACCCTGGAGCTCCTCCACAGGCCCCACCACAGCACATGGATGAGGATGACGACGATGGTGACGGCGAGAAATTACGCTCGTCGTGGGAGGTATGCTTGTTCCATTCTTTCCTGTTATACATTGAGGACAATACATACGGTAAGTTTAAAGGGGTGCAATTTGCTTGATTGGTTGATTTTTTAAATTCGTTGTTAGTTAGTTTCTGCGTTGTTAGTTAGTTTCTGCACAGTAGCTTATTTTTTTATTTTTTGCTTGCTAGATTTGTTAGGTTGAGTTATGGATATGTTATTGTATGTCCGATTATGAAAATAAAATAGTGGTCTTAATGCATATATGTATTCATGATAACTTGGGAGTCACAATTTTTGCACTGTCATGTTTGTTGATACTATCGATGCTTAGAGACAATTTACATACTTGTGATGCTAAATAGACAATGGAGATCTGAATTTTAGTATTTCTCAAAAGACATTAACTGACACCTTTGGAAACACAGAAATGACATAGGCAATCTTTCTCAATGTATTTGGGCCTTTTTTTCATTGTTATTATCATTCGTTAGCCCATTGAGCCTCGAGTAGAATTATATTCTTGATTTTTCTTTGTGCGCCTAGCTCATATATCCTTTTTATTGAAAAATGCATGTGATTGGTTTATATGAGTTGACTAATGGATTGGCGGAAATCTAGAACTTGCTTGAACACTTTTCGAGACGAAATACGGATAATAATTTTGGTATACTTATGTTGAATACCTATTGAATCAAACAATTACCAATGAAGTCTTTTTGGATCTGTGAAAGTGAATTTGTATGTTAATGAAATGTGGGTTAAACTGAACTACAGATCTCTTGAGTTATAAAGCTAGTAAGTGTGTGAATCTATTTGAGCATACTTTTTGAGATGAAATACGGATAATACTTTTGGTATACTTATGTTGAATACCTACTAAATCAAACAATTACCAATGAAATCCTTTTGGATCTGTGAAAGTGAATTTGTATGTTAATGAAATGTGGGTTAAACTGAACTGAAGATCTCTTGAGTTATAAAGCTAGTAAGTGTGTGAATCTATGTGAGCATTTGATTGGGTAAATGATCATTGACATAGCACACACGCACTTGACTCTTGAGTAATCATGAATTACATGAAGATAGATGAGTCGGAGGCTAATATCACTTTTGCATATCCATGACTTTAGTTTTTAGCGTTATTCCGTATATTTTTATTTTTATTGTTATTTTTACTCGGGACTAGCAAAAGTTCAAGTTTGGGGGGATATCATAGGTGCATTTTGTGCACTTAAATGGCGCTTAGAAGAAAAACATGACCGAGCCCGACTCTGAAGGCAGAAAGACCCGCGCATGTGCGTGAGTCAGAGGAGCGCATATGCGCGCGAGACACAAGGCAAGACCAGAGAACTTCGCGCATAAGCATCGAATAAGGCGTGCATATGCGCGCTTGAAGAAATTCCCGATGCTCAAAATATAAGACTCCGCGCATGCGCGCGACGCGATGTTCAGAATTAAATAGGTTTAGTCGTGGGCTTTGGAAGGGGGTTTGGAAATTTGACGAAAACCGACATATCAGAGAGAAAGGAGAGCAAAAGAGCGGAGCACGGAACGCGAAGAACGGAGATAGAAGACGCTGAATCTGGACAAGGAGATGCGCCTTCTAAACACGTTTCTAATTCGGTTCTTTACTTTTACGTTTTTAATGATTACAAACAGGTTTTGTATTGATTTAGATTCGAGTATGAACTAATTTTATTTTCTAGAGATTGACGTAGTCTTGGTTGAAACTATGTTATTGATGTTTTGAATTTTCATTGAATTAATTCATCGTGTTTATTTGTGATTTTTTGGTCTTAATGCTTTTGAATTACTGGTCATTATTCGATTGATCAAATAATTAAGATCTAACACTCGAGATAGGGGATTGAAATTAGGACAGTGGAAATCACATAGTTAGACGTTTATAACGCGCAAAAGACGTTTAACTCTGACGAATCCATAAGAGAACCTTGTTTGCATTTATTACGTGTTACGTGATTTTGAATAGACATATTAAAATTGGCAGTAGGTAATACAGTTCTATTTATCACTTGGAAAAGGGAATAGGAAAATTGCGAGTTCTTGGTTAGTAAACATGATGCAATTTAATAATTTGTTAGTCAATTTTAATTTAGCATAGGGGAGACCAGACGAAATCATATATCTAAATTGCTTTACTCATTGAATCTCGACTGTGTGCATAAGATTTACATAATTCGCTATTTTATCTGAATTGATTATAACCCATTTCATTGATTTGTCTAAATAAAGTTGAAATATGTCAATTATGGTATTTAATATAGAGTTTTAAATAATTACTCCTCGTGAGATCGATATTTGTACTCAAACCAGTACTAAAACTTGACACCGTACACTTGCGGTAGTGAAAATAAGCAACATAGTACATATACATTCACATACAGCTGAGAAAATACTTTTAATAAAAATAGATTTTCATTAATATGCATACTTTAAATATTTTTTCTTTTCATCATATCATTTTCCTTTCATCATAAACATATACATATACATTCCCTTTAAGGTGAATTCCGTTCATTAATTGTGATCATCGTTTCATCATTCTGTCGATTGATCAATCTCATCTGTAACCATGGTACCAGGAGGTGAGGCAAAATTAACCACTTTTCCATTTTGTGCCTTGGCTTACAGTCGGCGGGGACACAAGCGGCACTCTCACCTGTCAACTGAGCATTGACCTTACATATCATCATATCCTTTCGATAGAAATTCGATCATCGAGCTCCCTCTGGGGTCTTCTCCCATTAAATGGGCTCCCTCTAAGGCCTCATCCCTCACGAATCCCCATTTCCTAATCGTCACAATTAAATCATTTCTTTTAAAACATTATTCCTTGTTCCCATCACTTTAATAAAATACATGCAATAATATCATTTTCTTTTAAGCCAAACATACAACATGTCTTTTAACATTTATTGTTTTTCATCAAAAAAATTCATAATATTTCAAAATAAACATTTTAACATTCGTTACAGCATTCAGGGCACTTCCAGAACATCTACCATTTACAAGTGCAGAATGATCGTTTTTCCCCTGAAACCCTTATCTTTCCCAATTTATCCTTAAACCTTAAAACAACGACCCAAATCCATCCAAACTTAACATAACACCTTAAAATACAGCCATAAATATTTCTTAAACGTAAACTTATGCTCCTCGACTAATTTCCCAGTTTGTTTTAAAACTTAAACGTATGTCTCAGTTTTAACCCGAATCGACTCGGGACTCGACCAAACTTTACCAAATCTGAACAATAGCTTATCAATGCTTAACCATACCCTATACAACCCAAATCAAACCATTTAAGACCCTTGAACAAGCCTAGATACCTTCTGTAAAATTCTGCACTAATTCGAAAACCCTAACTTGCTTCGACCTTAGCCCTTAGCCAACACGTCCAGACCCTAACTAACCATACTAGGACCTAGATCGAGCCCTTAAAAATCTGTTGGATCATGCCCTAAAGCCCTTATATGATCGGCCCTCAACCCATACATCTACAAGGCTTGCACCCTTCACGCCTTGCGCCTACAGCCACTTCTACTCGCACCAACAGCCCTTAACCCCTCTAGGACAATCATAAAATCCCCTTAGGATCCTAGACATGGCCCCTAACAGTTTCACGAGCCGTCCCTTCAAGAAACCCAAGTTTGAAACCCTAGTACTTTTACAAACCCAATTTTTTTATCAACCTTTTTACTCCTCTTGTCCAGCCTTTAGCCAAGACTCTATGGACACTTAATTATGCTGAAAAGCATCTCATATAATGACACTACCATGGAAGCCCCTATGTGCATCATAAAAATGAAGATTTGTGCAAGAAAACCACGAATTCCTATGTATATGCCATAAAAGTGAAAATATTTGAAAGAGCATCATATTTTTCATGCATACATGATTAAAGAGACATAATACGGTATGAAAGATGAGTGAAGGAAGATTAAGAGGTGTTTTTCCGTATTTCACGCACAAAAAACAATCCTTAATGCGAGGGACGTTGGCGGAGAGACGGGGGAGAAAGCTTGCTGAAATTCCTTCCAATCCACGTGAATAGCTTTAAAAAAAAAACATGTGGTGTGTGTTTTTGTGCTGATGTTGGAACAAGCCCTATGTTTCATCTATTTTAAATATGTGGTTTAAAGTGTTTTGGGTTTAGGAAACTGTAGAGGCCCGTATTTCGTATTTGAAAATTTGCGAAATAATTTAAAATTTTCCTTTAAAAGTAAATAACTTATCTCATTCATAAAATAAACTTGAATAAAAGTTTTAATGTTTAATGTAACAGCGGAATAAAAGTTTAAATGTCAAAATAGCAGCGGAAGTAAATATCCGTTTCAAAACAAAAATTTAAAATAATTCATCGTGATAAAAAGAGTTTGAACATAAAATTGATAAATGATAAAAGTGAGGTCCTCGGGTTCCTACTACTGCCAACCCAAGATGGCTCATTGGTCCCCACCCTCGGTCCTGACCTCATCAGTACCTACAACAATCAAGTTTAGTGAGTCTAAAGACTCGGCATGCATATATCGTGAATAACAAGTAAAATATATCATAAAATTTCATGCCATATAAATATATCATATCGTAAAGAGTAACGTGAAAATCGTGTCATAGATAATTATAAATACGTGCATAACTGAAAATCGTACGTAAAATGTTTGCTCGATAGAGCCCTGTCATAAAACAGCATATCATAATTTTCTGTTGAGATAATGTTCTATGCAAATGGCCCATAATATGAACTGAATCGTCTGATCAGACTAAACCACAGTATACGGGGCGGTAGAGATCGTCATAGCCCTTATACTGGATATCCGTACTCATACATGAACATGAACCAGTGATGAGTCACCGGTTGAAGTAATAATCCCATAAGCTGCAATCCCATGAGCGTGAGTTGGCCACAAGACATATCATATATATCTCAAAAATAAACTTTTATATTTTATGCACGTAATATAATTATTACCTGTTTTATTTTACCAATTGAGTTGGATCGTTCCCAGGCTCGCTGCGACCTAATTCTAACGTGAGGATTATGCAAATAAACTCAACTCGACCAACATCGAAACATCGTTTAGTCATGGACAAAATACGCGTAACATGATGAGATAATGCTCCTAAAAATTGTAAAACTCGAAATTTGGTGAATAGAGGCCAAAAACATGAAACGCTCTTTCGAGAGTCACTTTGGCACATTGCACCGTAAATTATCGTACGACCTCTAAACTTAACCAAATCACGAAAGGATAAAAACATGACCTTCCTAACTCAATAAGGTACTGTCCAGTCTAAGGCCATAGGCTAAAAGCCAAGCTAAAACTCAAACAACACCTCTGAACCGAAGCCAAACCTGCTGTCCAATAATATACAGCAGCAGCTCTTGTGCTTTCATGTTTCGTTTTCTAGAATATTGGCCATTGGTGACGTGAATCTTTGTACGAATAAATAGCAAACACGATTAAAAATAAATCGCACCCTCTATTCAATTGCGATAATAAGATTCGTGTTTTTTCCCGATCTTTGAGACAAATAATTGTGTAATATTCACCTCTAAATCACGAACGATTTAGCAACAAATATTAACGAAGGTAAACAATCGAAATTCAAGCGAACCTTCAAAGAACTCGTCTTTGACAATCCGAGTGAAGAACAATCGACAAACGCCACAAAAGATAAATCTTTTGATAAGTTTGATTTTTTTGAAAAACACCTAAGTGTATTTGAGAGAAAATCTCACAATTTGATATCAAATCAATAATGAACAAAAGTTGTTTACAATGAATGAAAATTAGTCTATATATTGATACCAAATCACAAAGATATGAAATCTAGTTACCTAACGAACTAAAACTCTAAATTAGGAAAAAATATTCTCGCCAAAACATATAGGACACGGACCCCGTGTATGCCTCCGGATGAGGGTCCGTGTACACTCGGCCAAAATATTCTCCGGGAAACAAAGGACACGGACCCCGTGTAGAGATCCGGAGCAGGGTCCGTGCAGACTCGGGAATTCGCCTTCTCGACTGTACTGGGCACGGACCCCGTGTGATGGTCCGTGCTTGGGTCCGTGCAGCCTCGGGTCTTTTGAACAATGCTTGAATAATGTCCTTTGGCTTTTCCCACGCACTCCCATGCATCACGAGACCTACTTCCTTGCTCATCAATCCTTGTAGGGCCTCTTTGAACTTCCTTAGCCGTCCTTTGAACGCCATGCCCGGCCAGATTCACATCATACTCCCCTTCTTCAAAAAGATTTGTCCTCAAATCTTGCCTACCTACACAAAAACGAAACAAGTTAATAATAAAAAGAATTAAATTATCAACATGCTTACCTTTAAGCTCAAGTTTGTAGACTTTATCATTTGCTCTCTCCTTCAGCACTGGAAATCCCAACATCACCGTTGTCTTTCCTATAAACTCATCAACTTCACCACATACCAAATAATAATTGACAACAAATGATAATATATCATTAAGTATCATAAAAATTAAATTTCTCCCCTTGTTAGACCTAGTTAACACCAAAGCAAGTATCATACAAATGTAAGTATATTGCTTACTAGGACTACGAATTAAGTCATGCATGTCATAAAACCCTAGCCTAGTTGCTATCTTCATACATGCAAGACCCTCGTCACAACACCATTCGACATACCTCTTCATATGTAACCAACATAGAAATTCATGCATCTTATCAATAATGAAATCATAACAATATGCATCACTAGCGGGTAACTCATAAAATGAGCATAACATGAACAATTTAATCTCCTTAAAAATATATTCATCATGAACAAAGAAATTCTTATATTCATCCATGCTCTTCCCAAAGTCTTCATCAAACAAGTAGGAATCATGCAAATAGAACACACTAGGCGTACTACCCATGTAAACATTTAACTCATCACAAAGATTTGAACATAATGCATACAATTCATTGTCATAACAAAAACTCATCAATTTGACAACTTTTGAAAAATCACAATCACTAACATTTAGATTTGATCTATTCAATATGTCATCATTCTCCAATCTATGACTCCTAGGGACAAAGGTTAATTCACCGTTAGACCATTTAAACATCCCACTCTCAATTCTCTCACCAAACTTTTGAATACAACATAACAATGGAATAAGATAAGGACTAAAATCATACCTCATGCTTGTTGCGTTGGAAATTATGCTTGCCTCACGGTGATTGCTCTCAACACCAAATGGATCATCCCATTGCATTTTTACACCTTCCACATTTGCTTGTCTCCTCATCACAACTTCATCATAACCCTGCAAATGAGAAATAACAATGCTCGGGATTGAACCGGCTATATCGTCACAAGAATAATAACCCACTTTGTACAAAGGTACTTTAAGGGGTTTATACAAAAGTAAACAACTCTCATCCTCACTCTTTTCACTCTTTTGGGCCTTAAAATTATTTTTCTTTTCTTTTTCTTTTTCTTTTTCTTTGGCCTTTTTTTTCTTTTTCATCTTTTCTCTCTTTTTTCTTTTTTATGGTCATCTCACTCTTTTGTGCACTCTTTCTTTCGGCCATTTTAATTTCTTTTTCGCTCAATACAAGGAATTTCAATTGATTCTCAAGAACATTTGGATTCAATTGAACCAATGAAACATTTAGTTCATCAAGAAATTTATGTACGATAACTTCTCCTTGCCTACTCTCTTCCTCCATAGTAGACAAATTAGGCATATCTTCCTCACTAAATGAGTCAACCACTACAACCTCATTTCCAAGTTCAAACTCAACAACCGCCTCATCCTCCAATTGAGGTTCAAGCTCACCCACAACATCAACCTCCAATTGAGAATTAAGCTCAACTGGCGATTTTACTATGGCCACCTTCTCACGTGGACATTGGCTAATATCATGCCCAATTTCAAAACACCAACAACATATAATATCACAAGTACTAGAATTTGAGTTTTTAAATGTACCTTGATATTCATATTTGCTAGCTTCACGTCTCGACTCCTTCTTTGGCGTAGCACTGATTTCCTCTCCCAAGCTCCTCCGCCAAGTGGATGTCAAGGACTCTCTATGCACATCTCTCCTACCACCTCTCATATTAATGTGTTTTGGAGCAAATTGCTTCCTCATCACCCTTTTCATCTCATCCCACGTAACTATAGGGTCATCCCCACATCGTCTCCTACGCAATACTAACTTATCCCACCAAGTCTTAGCATAGTCGGTAAACTTACTGCAAGCTCGTCTTACCTTCATTGCTTCAGTATAATCATCCCGACTCTCAAATACACAATCCATTCTCTCTTCCCACTCAAGGTACGCCTTTGGATCGGCTTCCCCACTGAAAAATGGAATGGTCATCTTCGTGTCACTCAGTCTATACCCTTCTCGGCTTCTATACCCCTTATCCTCATCAGATCGCCTATCATAATGACGATCCACGTGCAAGAGCCTATTTCCTCCAAATCTACTACCTCGCCTATTCTCATCAACATGCATATTATACATCTCCTCTTCTTCACACCCCCTATATTTTTTCGTAAAGGCTTAAACTCCTTCTCCCACATTCTATCCAAACCTCCTAACACTGTTTTAAATTGACGATTGTCAACCATTATACCTGCAAGAAAAGGTTAGTATAAAACAATAAAAGAAAAAGTTTCCTCACCACAAATTCTCACTAGTCACTCCAATGAAAATTTACTCGCACTCGTCTTTTTCCCTCACCACAAAACCTCACAAATCACTCCAATGAAAATTCACTCTACTCAAATATTTTCACTTAAGTGAGAATTCTCAAGGGGGCGCTTAAGTCTCGTGGCTTCCACGTATCAAACTTATGAGATCAATCCTGTGACGCTTGAAATTCGACTCACTTAGACCACACAAGAACAAGCAACTTTGAAAATTGACTAGAATGCGACAAGGACAAACTTAACGTTGAAATATAATCGCTAAAATTCCAACAAACACCCGATTCAACTTTTTTATTTTTTTTTTCGGGTGAACAGTAAATCCGACGAATGAACAGTAACTGTCGATGAACAGTGAAATCGGTATTGAATAGTGATTCCGGCAATGAACAGTACTTCCGGATAGTGAACAGTAATTTCGATACGTGAACAGGAACTCCGATCGCAAACAGTGTTTCCGACAGATGAACATAACTTCGATGAACAGTAGTTCCGCCGCGACGAATAGTAATCGCGATGAACAGTAACTCCGGTATGAACAGTGTAACCGCCGCGAAGAACAGTAATTCCGTCAATATGAATAGTAATTCCGGCGATGAACAGAGTCGGCGTTGAACAGTAACCTCGATTTTTTTTTTTTTTTTTGTAGATTCAACAAATCCGTAGAAATCGCTACACGAAAATCGGTATTGAAAATCCTACAAAGAATTGAATGGATACGCTTACTTGAATCAAAAACCTTGAGCTCTGATACCAAATGATGTGATTCTTTAAACACGAAAAGCAAACGCGCCCAAAATCCGAGTCACGCCCTCGATTCGATGGAATAAAGAAACGGTTGTGTTTTCCCGATCTTTGAAACAAGTAATGGATAGGTGTGATAATCGCCTCTAGATCACGCGGTCTAGCAACAATTAATCAACAAGAGAAACAATCGCGTTTCAAGAGAACCTCCAAAGAACCCGCCCTTGGCAACCCTCGTGAAAATCGACCGACAAACGCCACAAAAGATAAATCTTTTGATAAGTTTGATTTGATACAACGCAAAAGTTATAACGAAACTTAAGCTTGTGTTGAGAGAATTCTCAATATCATAAAAGACGAATAATAATCAATGTTTTTACAATGATGAAATTTTCGAGTATATATTGTCTCAAAATCAAAAGATATCAAATCTACTTGCCAAAATAATTAAAACTCTAATTTAGGAAAAATATTATCGCCTATAACTAAAGGACACAGACCCCGTGTAGGCATCCGTGTAAACGTCCGTGTAGACACTGTATTCGCGGAAAACATATGAAACGGACCCCGTGTAGAGGTCCGGAGCAGGGTCCGTGTAGACTCGGGAATTCTCCTTCTCGACTGTACTGGACACGGACCCCGTGTGCAGGTCCGTGCTCGGGTCCGTGTACGCTCGGTCCTTTCAATTCTGCTTGAATGATGTTCCGTTGAACTCCAAACGTACTCCCATGCATCACGACTCTTTCAAGGCTTGTATCCTTGCTTGCAAGCTCTTCTCGATCACTCATGAGTCCACGTAATGCATCCTTGAATCTTCTACTAAGCATTAGCACGTCATGCCTAGCCAGATTCACATCAATTGGGGTTTGAACCACCGACTAGAGACTCTTACCAACATCATAAGGTGTGATTTGAAACATGGCTAAGGGCCCTAGGCCAACGAAAATCCAAGCCAACACCTACGACAAACCCGAAGCTTCACCCTAGAACACATGCTGAACCGTGGGGGGTGTAGCTTGTTTTGCTGTCAAATGAAGGATCCAATGGTTATGAGGTAAACGATGGTCCATGCTAGACATGATAAGGTGTTGTATGAGTCATGACTAAGGGCTAGAAGCCAACCACAACCCACCTAACACCACAACCCGAAAGACAACTCACACAGCAAAATCAGGAATTGAAAAATCGATGAGGTGCTGTTCTTGTTTGTTTTAAAAACCGATGGGAACTTGAACCAAGCCATGAAAGGTCATCTTTGTAACGTCCTAGACATGTCAAGGAGAGAAACTAACCATGGCTACAGCCCCTAGGGCAGCCAAGATCCAAACCCTCACCTTAGACAAAAAAACATGCAAATCGAGACACCCTATGACAATTTGGAGAGTTGCTGTCAAAACATTTCCTCCAGCGCGTAGGGGGCTGGAACCAATAGACTTACATGACCCTAACATGCCATAGACATGTCTAGATGCAGACTTGAGCCCTTGGAAATCAAGCTGAACACTGAAACCACAAAACCAACAAAATCGTGAGGTGCATAAGTGAAGGGCCGAAAATTCTGTACAATATTTCGAACATTGCTTGACATAATTTCGATTTTTTCTATACAAAATCATGTATATGTGATGTTTTAAAATACCTATATGGCTTGATTGAAGAGCAAAAGAAAATATACACATGCCTTGGATTTTTTTGAAACGAAAACAAATCAATACGACGATGCGGCACGGCGGAGACGGAGTCCTCTTTTCTTACTTGTTTTTCTCTCTTATTATCTCTCAAGCCTCACGATTTTCTCTCTGAAAATGCTCTGAAATTTTTGGTGGAAATGAGGAGGGAAATATCTAGGAAATGAATGGGAAGGTTGCAAAATAGAGGGGAGATTAAATGGCAAGATCAAATATTTTCTATCCTAGAGTTTGAGGGATAAGGAAATGATTTGGTATTATTTGATTGAGGGAGTGAGAGGGCCGATTTTAAGTCTAGGTACAAGGTAGGAATATTTCTTAAATGTTTAATTATTATTGATTAAAAGGTGGGGGAATTATCTACCGAGAAAAGATTAAGGAAATGAATCAAGTGGTGAGTTGTCAATCAATATTAAATCTTTAGGAGGGGTGGCCGAATTTCTTATCAAAAGTGAGGGTAGGGAATTGCTTAATTATTAATTTTTGATGATTAAATGTGAGAGAATTAAACATACCAAGGAAAAGAATAAGGAAAGAAATTAAAATTGGTGAGTTGACAATATTTTTAAATCTTCTAATGGAGGTGGCCGAAATCTTGTTATTAAATTGAGGGAAATATTGATTAAATATTGTATTTTAAATCTTTTAAAGTTTTATCTACCATTAAGTATTTTAGTGAATTAATAAATTAATTATTGAACCTAAAAAAACTTATTTACTACTTATCTCAAATTACTTAAATAATTCCTTAGACTTTATTTTACATAAAAATAACTTATTATTTATCTTAAATAAATTCTAAGAATGTTTTTTTATTATTAATTTTATCTCAATACTCCAACTCCAGTCCGGCCTCATTTATTTAACTGAAAAAATAAAAGCTAAACTACTGCGATTTAAAATAAATGATCAATACTTAATGAAATTTAAAATGCTTTAAATAATAAGGAAATCATTTTTTATTTAAATAATAGTAATTATGCATGACTTATACGAAGTCTTGTTTAACGGTGTAAGGCCCAAGAATTTGATTACCGTAATTTGAAATGATTTGGGTATAATTACCGTAATCTGAGATTAATCTGAAATGATTTATTGATTAATCAAGATAATTATAGACGGAACGGAGTGGACCGGGAAAGGTAGAAAAGACGCAAATTGTATGTGCAAGGAGGTGTGTTCGCGCACATGCGTGACGTGATGCGCGAGTCTTGCGCGGAGTGGACAGAAGACCCCGCGCATATGTGCGGCGTGTAGGCGCGCATATGCGCGAGGTGTCCAGTAGCCTAGGAAGTGCTCGGGGCATATGCGCAACGTGAACGGCGCACATGCGCGAGCAGGGCAGTGAGTTCGGCGCACATGCGCGACGGAAGGCGCGCATATGCACGAGAGATGCCGAGACACACGAGCCGAGAAATTGTGTCTCGCGCATATGCGCCGAAAGATGTCGCGCATTTGCGCGAGACGTGTTGCTCGAAGGAGCAGGCCACTTGCCTTGCTGCATGCGTGGTATATATATATATATATATATATAAACAAGCATATAACTACATAAGAAAGAAAAAGGAAACGAAGGAATCGAGAAAAGTTTCATTAAGGTTGTCGAAAATCCTTACGCCTTTTGTCAGCAATCCGTCCGTCTGTTTTCGAATCCGAGTACAGTACCGTGTTCCTAGCGACGACAGCTACAACTGGACGTAAGTTTTGTTACATTTAGATATCGTTTGAAATTATGATGTTGTCAGAATTGACTACGAATCATATATAGTGTTTCTGATACAGTAGACATCATATATTTGAAGTCAGAATGAAGAACGGACTGTTTATGTAATTGTTATGATTTTCGGAATCGATTTGACTGAGATGCGATATCAGATTTGTACTGTGACTGAGGTTATGAATTGTACTAATATTGATTATGAGTCTGGTATTATATCGGTGATGTTGGGACTGACGGGGTTATCGAGATTGTATTATTATGCCGTTGAAACATCAGGGGATTAATATTGATCAGATTCAGTAATGATTTTCGATTATATCGTGATATCGTTGATATGGATTCGATTGTGTCTTGATTTGATATTGATTAGATTATGTTTTGATTTGATTATTGATCAGAACAGGTTCTGAATTGAGTAATATATTGACATTGTGTCTGTTCGATATTGTTATTATCAGATTGAGAATGGACAGAGTTGAATTCAGGACTTCGTCTTCGTCAGAGCGGGAAGATAAAGGTATAAGTCAATGTGGTATTGGGAGATCGACTTGAGTCGGTTTAGACTTGAGTTTCCCTAAATCACATACTTTATTTTATTGCATTGATATTTGCATGTATTTGATTGATATACTTGTTCTCTTGATATATAGATAGCAGGTATCAGATTACTTGTTCTCTTGATATATAGACAGCAGGTATTAGTCGAGTAATCTTATGACAGAATTGCCTAATAGTGGTGGGATCGCCACGGGCACATTGCACGATGTCATGAGATAGTGTATTGGCGGTAGTGCCAAGTCTGTCACCGGATAATTGGCTATCGATGTGGATAGAATTATAGCTCCTTCTATTCCTGGTGATCGGTACTGTTTCGATGTGGATAGAATTATAACTTATTCTATTTCTGTTGATCGATGTCATATCGATGTGGATAGAATCGGAGTTTCTTCTATTACTGGTGATCGATATTATACCGATGTGGATAGAAATAGAGCTTCTTCTATTACTGGTGATCGATGCTATATCGACGTGGATAGAACTGGAGTCTTTTCTATTACTGTTGGTTGATATGGAATGCCAATGTCTGGAAACCGGGATCCCTAGTCTAGGACTGAGTCTAGTATGAGTCGTGGAGTCACGAGCATTGTCGACAGTTTGATATTGATATGTTTCAGCTTTTGATATATATTGCTGTTATCTGTTCATGCTTTTATGTTTATCATATGATTGCATGTTACGTTGATTTATACTGGGATTATATTCTCACCGGAATTATCCGGCTGTTGTCTTGTTTGTATGTGTACTTGACAACAGGTGGGACAGGTTCAGGGTCCAGGAGATGAGGAGAGATCGTGATTAGAGTGGAGGCTCCGGACTTGGATTAGAGTTAGGGTTGTACACTTGAAATTAGATGTTAAACCTTAGTTGAATAAATATATATGGTACAGGACTTGTACTTTTATACTGAAATGTATATTCGTTTTATTTCACTACGTTCCGCATTTTAAAAAAAAATTTAGACCCTGTTTATTATAATTGATTAATTAGTCCCAATGATGATTAAAAACTTGATTAGCGTCCGGGTCCCCACAAACGGGTTCTACAACTCTCCTCCCCTTAAAAGAAATTTCGTCCTCGAAATTAAAATTTACCGAATAACTCGGGATACAGACTCCTCATCTCTGGCTCAGATTCCCACGTAGCTTCCTCCTCTGAATGATTAAGCCATTTGACTTTCACTCTCTTAACCAGCTTGTTCTGAAGCTTCTTCTCCTGTCAGTCTAAGATTTGCACTGGTCTCTCTTTATAAGACAGGTTCGGGGTGAGCTGCAACGGTTCCAAATTCAAGACATGCAAAGGAATTGCCATATACTTCCTCAGCATAGACACGTGGAACACATTGTGTACTCCGGCAAGATTCGACGGAAGAGCAACACGATAAGCTAATGCACCAACCTTGTCGAGGATCTCAAATGGTCCGATGAATCTCGGACCGAGCTTTCCTTTCTTCCCGAACCGCATGACACCTTTCATAGGTTCTACCTTCACAAAAACATGGTCGCCAATGACAAACTCTAGATCTCTCCTCCTCTGATCCGTATAGCTCTTCTATCGACTCTAAGCAGTCCTCATCCTATCACGGATCTTGACTACTACATCGGCAGCCTGCTGAATAATCTCGATACCCAATTCTGATCTCTCCCCTAATTCATCCCAATGAACAGGCGATCTGCACTTACGACCATACAGTGCTTCATACGGAGCCATACCAATAGACGACTGAAACCTGTTGTTATAGGTGAACTCTACCAATGGCAAATTCGAATCCCAACTCCCTGAGAAGTCGATGACACAAGCACGGAGAAGATCCTCCAAAATCTGGATAACTCTCTCTGACTGCCCATCTGTCTGAGGGTGGAAATCTGTGCTAAACAACAACTTCGTACTCACTGCTGAATGCAGACTCTTCCAAAATGCGGAAGTGAATCTAGGATCTCGGTCAGACACTATAGAAACGGGAATACCATGAAGTCGACTATTTCTCAGATATACAACTCTGCATACCGAATCATGTTGAAAGTCGTCTTGATAGGCAAGAAGTGCGCTGATTTGGTAAGACGATCAACAATCACCCAGATAGCATTTGATCCTCTGACTGCTTCGGCAAACCGACCACAAAGTCTATGTTAACATTCTCCCACTTCCACTCGGGGATAGGAAGAAGCTTGAGCAGACCTGCTGGTCTCTGATGCTCCATCTTCACTAGCTGAAATGTCAGACACTCGGACACAAAACTTCTGATAACTTTCTTCATTCCGGGCCACCAATACAATAATTGCAGATCCTTGTACATCTTCGTACTCCAAGGGTGTATAGAGTACGGCGGCATGTGGGCCTCGGATAAAATATCTGCTCGAATAGAATCACTGCTAGGAACCCCCATTCTGTCTCGATATCTCACAATACCCTGGTTAACTGTATACAAGATACTGGCTTCGGCCTCATCTCTCTACTTCCACTTTGCCAAATGCTCATCTGCTGACTGACCACTACAGATACGGTCTAGAAGGGAAGACTGAATCGTCGAAGTAGATAGGTGGGGAACTCTACTTCGAGGATAAGTCCCTAGGTCAAACCTCTGCATCTCAAACTGAAGAGGTCTCGGAATCGCCATATGAGTCATCACTGCGACTTTCCTGCTCAGTGCATCCGCAACTACATTAGGCTTGCCCGGGTGGTAGCTAATGTCACAGTCATAGTCCTTCACTAGCTCCAACCAACGCCTCTGACGCATATTCAACTCTTTCTGCGTAAAGAAGTAATTGAGGCTCTTATGGTCGGTAAAGATCTGACACTTCTCTCCGTACAAATAATGCCTCCAAATCTTCAAGGCAAATATGACGGCTGCCAACTCTAGATCATGGGTAGGGTAATTCTTCTCATGGATTTTCAACTGACAAGAAGCATATGCTATCACCTTCCCACGCTGCATCAACACTGCGCCTAAACCGAGCTTCGAAGCATCGGTATACAAAACAAAGTCTCTGGGCCCTGACGGCATGGCCAAAACTGTTGCTGAGATAAGAGATTGCTTCAAAATATCGAAGCTCTTCTGACACTCATCGCTCCACGCGTACTTAGCATTCTTCTTTGTCAATGACGTGAGTGGAACTGCGATAGAGGATAATCCCTGAATAAACTTCCGATAGTATCCTGCTAGCCCAAGGAAACTACGGATCTCTGATGCATTCTGCAGCACAACCCAATCTCTGACTGCTGCAACTTTGCTGGGTCTACCTCAATCCTGCTGCTGGAAACAATGTGGCCTAAGAACGCCACCTTCTCTAACCAGAATTTGCACTTACTGAACTTTGCGAATAACTTGTGCTTTTGCAAGGTCTGCAAAACTGCGGTCAAATTTCTACTGTGATCCCCTTGATTCTTTGAGTAGATGGGAATGTCATCTATGAATCTTATCACGAACTGATCAAGCTATGGCTGAAATACGCGATTCATGAGATCCATGAAGATCGCTGGAGCATTCGTCAAACCGAACGGCATCACAAGGAACTCGAAGTGGCCATAACGAGTCCTAAAAGCAGTCTTGAAAACATCGGCGTCCTTCACCCTCAACTGGTGATAACCAGAACGCAGATCAATCTTTGAGAAAACTGAGGCTCCCTGCAACTGGTCAAATAAATCTTCAATCATTGGAAGTGAGTATTTGTTCTTCACTGTAACAAATAAATCTTCAATCCTCGGAAGTGGGTATTTGTTCTTCACTGTAACCCTGTTCAACTCTCGGTAATCAATGGAGAGCCTCATAGAACCATCCATCTTCTTCACAAATAAGACTGGCGCGCCCCATGGTGAAAAACTCGGGCGAATGAACTTCTTGTCAAGAAGCTCCTGAATCTGATTCTTGAGTTCTTCCATCTCTGTCGGTGCTAAACGGTACGGTGCTTTTGAGATCGGTGTGGTACCGGGCATAAGCTCAATAGAAAACTCCTCCTCTCGCACAGGTGGCAAACTAGAGACGTCATCAAGAAAAACGTCTAGAAAATCCCTAACAATTGGGACATCGGAGGCTGACTTACTTGGTGGTTCGGGAACAGACACAAAAGTCGCTAAGAAAGCTCGACACCTTCTATGCATGAGCTTCCTAGCCTGAACACAAAATATCAAATGCGGTAAATGAAAGTACCTGACTGGCTAAAATAAGAACTGCTCCATCCCAGGAGGTCGGACTAGAACAGATCTCCGCTGTAAGTCGATCAAAACCATGTTCCTTAGTATCCAGTCCATAACCAGAATGATATCAAACTCTGGCATCGGCAAAACGATAAAATCCGCATAAACAAGATTGCCATGAAGCTCGAGATCTATGTATCATATCACATTAGTAGCTGCCACCTCCTCTCCCGAAGGCAGTACTACTGAATAGGCTATATCTAGCCCAATGGTCTTGACCTTGAGAAAATTAGCAAAGGTCTCTGAAATGAACGAATGAGTAGCCCCTGACATCCGTTAGAGAGAGTAGATGTTGATAATACATCTAGGGTAAGGCTACACAGTGAGGATCAATAGATTTCTTTTCTACCTAGGTCAAAGGGCTATGCCGCTATATATGCTACACCGAAGTCTGCTCCTTGGGCATGACATAAGGAAGGGAGGGACATTCTCGTATATTCGTACTGTACTGCAGGGACATGCGCTTTGCTTTAATGCGCGCCTTCGTAACAGGGTAGTTAGGTGAACCAGCTATAAAAATTCTCCTTGTCATGAGCATGGTCTCCAGGTTCGTCTCCGCTTCATGGAGAGCAAAAACTCTGTCCTGGGTGGTAGGCAGACTTCCCTGCCGGCATTGCTGCAGCAAGTGGTCTGGACTACCACATTTGTAACACTTCCCTGAACCAAACATACACGCTCCAGCATGGCGGCATATGCACCTAGGACAGACTGGGTGCTCAAAAGTCCTCGGGACTGCGCGTCCCCGCTGCTGCTGTCCTCTGTTTCTGGGTGGGACGTGGAAAGGCCTCTTACTCTGGGGCTGCTGCTGAGGAGGAGGGCGGTGCGGTATTTGGACTGGTCGCTTTCCCTGGCGATCTCTCTCAATGTCAATCAGATCCTGCTCTGCATCTAGAGCTCTGGAGACAGCGACGTCATAGGTAGTAGGGCCAGCCACCCTAACATCACGACGCAAGATCGGCCGTGAACCATCCAGAAACTGTCTCAACTTGGCTCCAACATCATTGGCAATTAGGGGCACAAAATGGCAACCTCTCTCAAACTAACGGATGAACTCCATAACAGTCATATCTCCCTGCCTCAGGGTCATGAACTCCCTGGTCAACCTGGCACGCACCTCGTCAGTAAAATATTTAGAGTAGAATACCTCTGTAAAGCACGTCCAGCTCAGAGTAGCCACATTCAAGGCTACATATACTCCTTCCAACCATAAGCGAGCGTCTCTTCCCAACAGATAGGTCGCACAACGAACTCGGTTCTCATCTCCAAGCCTCATGACCTCGAAGATAGCCTCGAGGGACTTAATCCAGCCCTAAGCAATCATGGAATCCGTCGTCCCTGAGAACTCCTTCGGTCTCATCTTCATGAACCGCTCATAGGTGGCCTCAGGCCTCGTCGGCCTGGCTGCCCCAGTATTGTTCCCCGTAACTTGTGCGAAGAACTGTATAATTCAGCTAGCATCTGGGCGTTCATGTCCGGTGTAGGGGGCGGTGGTAAATCTCACTCCTGCCTACGCTCCTCACCGTCCTCATGACGATGCTCATCGTCTCTTGTGTGGTCAATAATGCGTCTAGTAAGCATAGTGTTCCGTACATAACCCATACGTAACCAATATGCATAATTTCTATTATTTCTTTAAATTTAAATAAATACTGCATAATCATAATCTTGACATAAAATATCTCATGAAAACATGGTGTTAAAATATTTCATGCTTTAAACGAAATGCGTAAACGTAAAACTTACAGACCGAGGACGTGACTTCGTGAGCTTCTCGAGATCAGTAGTAGTACAACCCTTTACAAGAACATTGGCTTTGATACCAACTGTAGAGGCCCGTATTTCGTATTTGAAAATTTGCGGAATAATTTAAAATTTTCCTTTGAAAGTAAATAACTGGCCTCATTCATAAAATAAACTTGAATAAAAGTTTTAATGTTTAATGTAACAGAGGAATAAAAGTTTAAATGTCAAAATAGCAGCGGAAGTAAATATCCGTTTCAAAACAAAAATTTAAAATAATTCATCGTGATAAAATGAGTTTGAACATAAAAATGAGGTCCTAGGGTTCCTACTACTGCCGACCCAAGATGGCTCACTGGTCCCCGCCCTCGGTCCTGACCTCATCAGTACCTACAACAATCAAGTTTAGTGAGTCTAAAGACTCAGCATGCATATATCGTGAATAACAAGTAAAATATATCATAAAATTTCATACCATGTAAAGATATCATATCGTAAAGAGTAACGTGAAAATCGTGTCATAGATAATTATAAATACATGCATAACTGAAAATCGTACGTAAAATGTTTGCTCGATAGAGCGCTGTCATAAAATAGCATATCATAATTTTCTGTTGAGATAATGTTATATGCAAGTGGCCCATAACATTAACTGAATCGTCTGATCAGACTAAACCACAGTATACTGGGCGGTAGAGATCATCACAGCCCTTGGACTGGATATCCGTACTCATACATGAACATGAACCGGTCGTGAGTCACCGGGTGAAGTAATAATCCCCTAAGCTGCAATCCCATGAGCGTGAGGTGGCCACAAGACATATCACATATATCTCAAAAATAAACTTTTATATTTTATGCACGTAATATAATTATTATCCTATTTTATTTTACCAATTGAGTTGGATCATTCCCAGGCTCGTTGCGACCTAATTCTAACGTGAGGAATATGCAAATAAACTCAACTTGACCAACATCAAACCATCGTTTAGTCATGGCCAAAAAACGCCTAACATGATGACATAATGCTCCTAAATATTGTAAAACTCGAAATTTTGTGAATGGAGGCCGAAAACATGAAACGCTCTTTCGAGAGTCACTTTGGCACATTGCAGCGTAAATCCTCGTACGACCTCTAAACTTAACCAAATCAGAAACGGCTAAAAAAATATGACCTTCCTAACTCAATAAGGTACTGTCCAATACAAGGCCATAGGCTAAAAGCCAACCAAGAACTCAAAAGACACCTCTGAACCGAAGCCAAACCTGTTGTCCAATAATATACAATAGCAGCTCTTGTGCTTTCGTTTTTCGTTTTCGAGACTATCGGCCATTGGGGTTTGAACCACCTACTAGAGCCTCTAACCAACATCTTAAGGTGTGATTTGAACCATGGCTAAGGGCCCTAGGCCAACCACAATCCAAGCCAACACCTACGACAAACCCGATACCCCACCCAAGAACACATGCTGAACCGTGGGGCGTGTAGCTTGTTTTGCGGTCAAATGAAGGATCCAATGGTTATGAGGTTAACCATGGTCCATGCTAGACATGCTAAGGTGTTTTATGAGTCATGGATAAGGGCTAGAAGCCAACCACAAACCACCTAACACCACAACCCAAAAGACAACTCACACAGCAAAATCAGAAATTGAAAAACCGATAGGGCGTTGTTCTTGTTTGTTTTAAAAACCGATGGGAACGTGAACCAAGACATGAAAGGTCATCTTGGTCACGTCCTAGACATGTCATAGAGAGGTTATAACCATGGCTACAGCCCCTAGGGCAGCCAAGATCCGAACCCTCACCTTAGACAGAAAAACATGCAAATCGAGACACCCTATGACAGTTTGGAGAATTGCTATCAAAACGTTTCCTCCAGCGCGTAGGGTGCTGGAACAAATGGACTTACATAACCCTAACATACCCTAGTACATGTCTAGATGCAGCCTTGAGCCCCTGGAAATCGAGCCGAACCCTGAAACCACAAAACCAACAAAATCGTGAGGTGCACAAGTGAAGGGCCGAAAATTCTGTACAATATTTCGAACATTGCTTGACATAATTTCGGTTTTTGCTATACAAAATCATGTATATGTGATGTTTTAAAATACCTATATGGCTTGATTGAAGAGAAAAAGAAAATATACACATTGCAATGGATTTGTTTTAAACGAAAACAAATCAATACGACGACGCGGCGCGGCGGAGACGGAGTCTTCTTTTCTTACTTGTTTTTCTCTCTTATTATCTCTCAAGCCTCACGATTTTTATCTCTGAAAATGCTCTGAAATATTCAGTGGAAATGAGGAGGGAAATATCTACGAAATGAATGGGAAGGTTGCAAAATAAAGGGGAGATTAAATGGCAAAATCAAATCTTTTCTATCCTAGAGTTTGAGGGATAAGGAAATGATTTGGTATTATTTGATTGAGGGAGTGATAGGGCCGATTTTAAGTCTAGGTACAAGGTAGAAATATTGCTTAAATGTTTAATTATTGGTGATTAAAAGGTGGGGGAATTATCTATCAAGAAAAAGATTAAGGAAATGAATCAAGTGGTAAGTTGTCAATCAATATTAAATCTTTAGGAGGGGTGGCCGAATTTCTTATCAAAAGTGAGGGTAGGGAATTGCTTAATTATTAATTGTTAATGATTAAATGTGAAAGAATTAATCATACCAAGGAAAGGATAAGGAAAGAAATTAAAATTGGTGAGTTGACAATATTTTTAAATCTTCTAATGGAGGTGGCCGAAATCTTGTTATTAAATGGATGGAAATATTGCTTAAATATTGTATTTTAAATCTTTTAAAGTTTTATCTACTCATTAAGTATTTTAGTGAATTAATAAATCAATTATTGAACCTAAAAGAACTTATTTACTACTTATCTCAAATTACTTAAATAATTCCTTAGACTTTCTTTTACATTAAAATAACTTTTTATTTATCTTAAATAAATTCTAGGAATGTTTTTTTATTATTAAATTTTATCTCAACACTCCAACTCCAGTCCGCCCTCACTTATTTAACTGAAAAGATAAAAGCTAAACTACTGCGTTTTAAAATAAATTATCAATACTTAATGAAATTTAAAATGCTTTAAATAATAAGGAAATCATTTTTTATTTAAATAATACTTATTATGCATGACTTATTCGTAGTGTGGTTTAACGGGTTCTACAGAAACTCTATCTTTTGATATAAATAATTGGGTAGAAATATAGGCCTGATAACATTATTATAATAGGCCCATTTGGCCCATTATAGTGTAGGTAAAATATTTCTTGTATGAAAGTTTTTGAAAACATTAGTCGAATTCCCAAAAAGTCCTTATTTTCGTCGAAAATTGACTACCGATTTAAAATACGACTCACGCGTAAAAACATCTCCAAAAGCACCATTTTCAAATATACTATAAAGGCCCGAAAATTCGTGTTTGAATCGAAAATTCATGTTTGAATATTTGCGAAAAAATTAAAAATTTTCTTTGTAAAGTAAGTAAAATGTCTCTTTCATAAAATAGACCGTTAAATAAAGTTTAAATTGGAAAAATAGCAGCAGAAGAAATTATTTGTTTGCAAAAGAACAATTTAAGAATAATCCAACAACGGATAAACTGTTTGAGCATAAATGTAAGGCCCGAGATGTTATTACAGTAATTTGAGATTAATCTGAAATGATTATAGACAGAACGGATTAGCTGGAGAAAAGTAATGCCAAGATTTTAAGTTGATAAAATGAGATTGTGTAAGAGGGCATGCGAAGCGAGACCGCACCTGCAGTTGAAGAAGGACCGCACCCGCGGTCGATATTAATGAAATTGTGAAGAGGAGGCCGAAGCCTCAACGCACCCGCGGTCTTGACATGTACCGCACCCGCGGTCATGCAATTTCAGAAAAGATAAGATTGTTGAACCATGAGCGCACCCGCGGTCTTACACCTACCGCACCCGCGGTGTGACGTGTTGTGCGAAAATGAGGACACCTCATGACATGCATGCACTGATATATATAGATGATAATTCCTTCGAAAATCATTCAGCAGAAATTGAAAAGGGTCTGAAGAAGAAAGGAGAAAATCCTTACGTCTTTTTCGAGAAATCCGTCCGTCTGATTTTGAATCCGACTTCGATATCGAGTTCCTAGCGACGTAGGCTACAACTGGACGTAAGTTTTACTACGTTTGGACATGCTTTGAAATTATGATATTGTCAGAAGTGAATGGAACTCATATATGTTGTGCTTGACATAGTAGACATCATAGAATCGAAGTCAGATTAAGAAACGGACTGATTATGGAATTGTTATGATTTTCGGAGTAGTTTTGGACTCGAGTTGATATCAGAATTGAATGGTTATCGATTATGGGATATTAGAATTGATATCTGACTGATATGATAGGGCTGGATATATTAAGATTATGATGTTATGTTGTTGAAACAGAATTTGATTGAATTCTGTTTGTACCCAGTATTAATCGAATGGTGTATTGATATTATACTCCTCGATATTGTTCTTGTCAGATCGATATTGACAGGTTTTGAGTTCGAGACTTCGACAGAGTCAGAGTATCAGAAAGAAAGGTATAAATTAATGTTGAGTTGGGATTGCACAACTCGAGTGAGGTTTGACTCGAGTTTCCCTAAATCACATACTTTTACTTATTGCATTGATATTTGCAATTAATCAGACTTATGATTGTAGTTTATTGATTTATAGCTACTGTGTGATAAGATTGATATTTATAGCTTATTGATTTATAGCTACTGCATGTAATGACTGCTGATTCGCTAGTCATTGACTGATTTGCTTAGATACTGACTGTATGTATTGATTACTGAGTCGTTGAGTCATAGGCTGATTCGCCTAGTCACCGGCTGATTCGTCGGGTTATTGACTGATTCGTCTTATTATAGGCTGATTCGCCTAGTCACCGGCTGATTCGTCGGGTCATAGACTGATTCGTCTAAACCTAAGCTGATTCGCTTAATTACAGGCTGATTCGTCTGGTTATTGGCTGATTCGCCTAATTACCGGCTGATTCGTCGGGTTATTGACTGAGTCGTCAATTCTGTGGCTGATTCGCCCAGACACTGATATATGAATTATATCGATGCCGTTTAGGGAGTGATTCATTCCTATCGACTGAGATTCGATATAATACCTATATTCAGACATCGGGATCCCTAGGATAGAGTTGAGTCGAGTTTGAGACGACGCGTCAGTGGAGTCGAGTCCGAGACGACGCGTCGGTTGAGTGGAGTCTGATATGACATGTTGATTTACATTGTTTATGCCATTCATGATTATTGAATGTTTGATAAGAATTTATGTTTCTGATTTGAGACATGTTATGAATACTTCTTATATGCTTTTATATGACTGCATGTTTACATTGTTTATACTGGGATATTTATATCTCACCGGAGTTATCCGGCTGTTGTCTTGTTTTGTATGTGTGCATGACAACAGGTGGGGCTGGATCAGGGTCAAGAAGAGGATGAGAGAAAACAGATAGCGTGGTGATTCCGGACTTGGTTTAGAAATAGGGTTAGACACTTGATATTAGCTGTTAAACCCTAGTTGAATAAATGTATGTTGTACAGGACTTGTACTTTTATACTGAGATGTATGTTCATGTTTAATATGTAATTTGAGTAAATTACATTACGTTTCCGCTGTGTATTTTAAAAAAAAAAAAATTTAGACCCTGTTTTATAATTGATTAATTAGTCCCAAACATGAGTAAGTACTTGATTAGCGTCCGGGTCCCCACAATAAAAATGGTAAATGCTAAAATGAGATCCCCGTGTTCCACTACTGCCGACCCAAGCTAGCTCACTGATCCCCGCCCTCGGCCCCGGCATCATCAGTATCTACAACAATCAAGTCTATTGAGTCTAAAGACTCAACATGCATATATCGTAAATAACGAGTAAATATAGTAAAAATTTCATGGGAGTAAAAATATCATGTCATGAGGCACAATGTGAAAATAACATATCATGAGCGATTAAAATACATGCATAACTGAACTGAAAGCCATAGTGAAAATGTTTGCTCCTTGAAGCCCTGTACTGAAATAGCCTGTAATAAATTTTCTGTTGAGATTATGGTCTACGCAAGTGGCCCCTGCACTGAAACTGACCGGTAACTGGCGACCGGATAATAAAATGCTCCCATGACTGGTAACTGGCGACCGGGTAAAATAATGAACGTCTGATCAGACTATGCCACAGCATACTGGGTGGTACAAACTGAACTGACCGGTAACTGGCGACCGGATTTAGCAATAATCCCATGATAGTGAAATGGACACGAGCAATATCGCATAATCTCAAAAATGAACATTTTATATTTTTATGCACGTAATATAATTAAATGGCACAATTAAATATCCTGTAATAATTTACTGCTTGGATTGGATCGCTCCCAGGCTCGCTGCAACCTAAATATGCCATGAAAAATATGCAATAGATTTATGGGACCAAACTATGCAATAACATTCGAAAATGTGACAATTTTACCGAACGACTTCGTATTTAATCATGACTCCGAACCAACCCGAGCCAACACTGAAATATCATATAGTCATGATTAAAATATGCTTAAAATGATGAATTAATGCTCCTAAAATGATGCAAGTCAAATTTTAGGTGAATGGAGGCCAAAACATGAAACGCTCTTTCGAGAGTCAATTTGGAACATCGCACCGTAAATTCTCGTACGACCTCAAAAATGATCCGAATCACAAACGGCCAAAAACATGACTTTCCTAACTTGATGAGGCACTGTCCAGTCCAAGGCCATGGGCTAAAAGCCAACCAAGAACTCAAACGAGCCACTGAACCGTCACCGCAAGTTGCTGTCCAGAAATACAGCAGCTGTACACGTGCTTTTCTTGTGTCGTTTTCGAGACTACCAGCCATTGGGGCTTGAACCACCGACCAGAGACTCTTACCAACATCCCAAAGAATGATTTGAACCATGGCTAAGTGCCCTTGGCCAGCCACAATTCGCAACATTCCAGCAAACATCAGAAAAGTTCACCCGAGTAACCTTGCATGCGTGTGTGGTGTTGTGCTTCGTTTGCTGTCTCGTGTCGTTCCAGTGGCCATTTGATTGACCATGGCACGATCTAGACATCTAGGGATATGGTATGAACCGTGGCTAAGGGCCATAGGCCAACCAAGATCCACACCATTCCACCAAATTCGAAACACACATGCTTTCAAAAATGAGGGGCCGAAGGGGGTGCTGGGGCTGTTCTTGCGTTTTTTTTTTGTAAAAACCGATTCACCATGGACCAAGCCACCAAAAAGGCGACTTATTCACGTCTTAGACATGCTAGGGAAGTGATCTAACCATGGCTATAGGCCTTTTGGGCAGCCATGATCAGAACTTTTCCCTTTGACAGCAACTTGATTTTTTCGAAACTCAATATGACACTCATGGGGAATGTGCTGTCATTTCTGAATTCCAGTGAGTATGGGGGCTGGAACCAACATTCTTTCATGACCCTATCATGTCCTAGTACATGTCTATATGCAGCTTCGAGCCCCTGGAACGAGCCATCCCTGAAATCGAAATGAAATATACCAATCGTGCAGCATAATAGAAACGAAATCTGTGCAGAAATTATTTCTTGTTCTTGTTGCTGAAAATTTCGGCTTTTACATGAAATGATGATCATGAAACATAAAAATAATGATATTAGGAACTTGATTGAAGAGTCAAAGAAGAGTATATGCATGACTGGTTTCGTTTTGAACGAAAAACGAATGAATAAGACAATACGACGCGGAGGTGGATCGCTTTCTTTTCTACCTTACTTCTTACTAGATTTTTCTCTCCTATCTCCCACTGAATTCTCACGGTTTTTACACTCTGAAATACTCTCTAATTCGGTGATGGGGAAGGGGAAAGGGTGGTTAAGAGAGTGAGGGAAATTGTTGCAAGATATAGGGAACAAATCAAGACCAAGTCTCCACCTTTTGAATTTTGAATTTTGGTTTGATATCTAATTATTTGTTGGTGTTTGTTGGGGTGAGGTGGCCGATCATTTACAAGCTAGTCTAGGTTAGAATAAGGTTGATTATTAATTAAATCGTGCTCCCAAAAATAAAAGAATTATCCTACTAATTAAATGCAAAGAAAGGGTCAAAGGTGGTGAGTTGGCAAGGAATGTTCTAGCACTAAAGGGGTGGCCGAAATCTTGGAATAAAATTGAGGGGAAATGTTGATTATCTAGTAAATTTATAACCCTTAAAAGTCTTACCTACCCTTTAAATAATTTAGTGAATTAATCCCTTAATTATTGGAACTAAATGAACTTATTTCCTACTCACCTCAAGTAGTTAAAATAAATCCTCAAACCTCCTTTTTAACTTAAATTAACTTACTTGCTAACTAGTATAAATTCTGGAAATGTTTTCTGAATATTAAATTTTATCTAAACTCCAACTCCAGTCCGGCCTTACTGAAATGATAAAAATTTTAAACTACTACGGAAAATAATTAAATTAAGGAAAAGCATTTAAATACTCATGCAATAAAATCATTTTAATTTAAATACTAGAATTATGCATGGCTTATATGTAGACTAATTTACGGGTTCTACATATACCATATATTATATAATTAGAAATAATCATTTAATAAATATATTTTTCCTTTACGGTCACCGATCTATGTTCCTCGATCCCGTCTCGAATAACCTTTAAAACGTAATTTTATTCATTCTAATATAAAACCTTATTTTAAACATGTAAATATACCTACCACATTTAACTAATGTAATTAAAACAATTCAATTAGTCATTTTTCATTTTTCCTAGATTTTCAAGCAGTTGGATTACGTTATCGCATTTTGGACCTTACACTACTGCCTAACTGAACTCCTAGCACTTAAGATTGCAGGCAGCACCTCACAATCAACATATTATTTAATGTCTCATATGCAAAAACTATAAACACATTCTTTTACGTCTTTGTGTGAACACTCATTCAACTAATCTTTGAAGTTAAACTCTCTTGTATATGTATGAGTGATTGTGTGTGAAGAGAAATTTATCATTTACAGTGTACATCTCAAATGTATCCTCACACAAGGGCTTGTGCTCTCAACTAGCAGATTTATTCATGCTAACTATCCATACTTTATATCCCCTTCAAAAGCTCTTGTTTGATCTTCAAGATGTATTTATAGGCTCCAACACTGATATATACGTTAGACACAAAAGTATGACCGTTTGGAAAGTTTATGTACTGTTTCTGAAATTTCAATGGTCAAATTTGTCTTGCTGGACATTTTCCCGAGCCTAAACAGGTCAGCTGCTCAACGGGTTCAGTTCAGTTCAACTAGTCAGCTGCTCAACTGGTTCAGTTTCAGCTGGTAATTTCAGCTTGTACAGAACCAGTAGCTTCATCTTCATTTATAAATATCTTAAGCTTCAATTCAAACCTTGACTTGAAGATGATTTGTATATCATCGTATTATCTTTCTAACGCATATTGAATCGCTTCATTCCAATAATGAAGCTGTGAGATATGGCCAAAATACCGCAACCACTCATACCCAACTGATTGTTGTTTTCGTGCAATCACTTTTGTCATTCAGTGATCTTTTTGGCCTAGATAACATCCGATTTTGCCCAACTGACGTGAAATACTACCTGTTCCGAATTGAGTTTTTGGATCCTTCAAGTTTGTGGATTATCATTTGAATCATCCAGCTAAGAGATATCATTAAAAAACCTAAGCTCAAAGAAATTAATTTGACTAAATTCAGTTTCAAGTTTCCTTCTTGTATTTGCAACTTCACATATGAGTAAATATATTAGAAATAAAATAACAAGTTTTGTTCATAAAAAGATCAAGATTGCAAACATGAAATGTTCTGAAAAATACATAAATAAAATTAAAGTAATTAAAAGAAAAATTTTCCAATTTCAATCCCTGGCAATGGCGCCAAAAGCTTGATCGCGCTTTTCTTGTACAGTAAATCTCCAATAAAAATAAAATAAAAGTTTATTCTCGAACGAATAGCAAGTACGAGTCAAGTTATAATAAAGTGTACTGAGTACGAGTATCGTTCTCATAGAGATTGATTAGACAAATTTAATTCAAATACAATTATTTAGTTAACTAAAATGAAGATTGGATTAATTAATAAAATAAACTGAAGGAAATACAATTATTTAGTTAACTAAAATGAAGATTGGATTAATTAATAAAATTAACTGAAGGTCAAATAAAATAATTTACTAACACGATATAAATAATATAAATCAAATTAATAAACAAACAACTGTTAATATCTTGGTTCACCTACTCCTGAATCTTTTATGATGATTGAATTCAAATTATTAAGTCATGTTTTTGATAGAATTCTCCAGTCTATCAATATACTCTCTCGAACTATATTAATTTAATTAACAAAATACTGTAACCAATTGTTCCTATGTTATTTAACAATTACAATCATATCAACGAAATGTGGAATCCCCTAACTTTCGAACAATTGGACTATGACTATCAACATGTATCCAACATCATATGTCTATGCAAGTTGTAGATCTATGAATTATGTTATTATATCATGTTATAAAATCTTCTCTCTGTTTCAATTATGACACATAAAATCTCTTAGAAGTTTATCATACTCCAAAGTTGCAAGAAACATCAATAACATGATCAAGTATACGTAAACCAACTAGAGAAAAAAGAAAAGAAGAAAAACTCTTATTAAATTCTTGCCATTTGGTTGAGTTCTCTCGCTCTCCTCCATCACATTGCTTTTCGACCGCTTTCTTCTGTGCCTCCTCCGATCTAAACTCAAAATCCACCTCCCTCAAACGTGTATAAGGGTTGTTATCTTTTATTTTGTTCCAAAAATCCACCACAGAAAGAAAGAAATCGTCCAGCCTACTTTTCCATATCGTGTCGCGCTTGGGCGGACAAAAACACCTGCCCTAGTGTGACATCCTCTCATTTTTCCAGCCAGGCGCGTTGGGGCAGGAAAAAAGGCCCGCCCTAACCCAAGCGAGAGGCGCTGGTGCGAGTACAAACACCCTTTCTAACCTGAGGTCCTTGCAGATCTCTTTTGCGCGCTGAGGTGGGTAAAAACACCCGTCCTAGTGCGTCCTGCTCACACTTTTGGCAATAATTACTTCTTTTAGCATGTCCACATACAAATCAACCAAAACATGTGAGGGGCAAATAATATGCATAAATCATGACTAAGACAGATAAAATGCAGAGTCGATACCCTAAACTTATGCGATAATTGTTTAAAATTAACATAATAAAATATGCGAAAATGACAAATATCAAAGATCTTGGTAATGACTGATTCTTCGATATTCATGGTAGACTCGAAGCATTTTATTCCCCTTCTATTATTTTTCTGGACAATTAGCCGAAATATGATCTCTTGCTCCACATCTTCAACAATTACAATCTTTAAAACTTTCATTAACTCGGGTGTAAGCTCTTCTAAAAAATTTCTTTATAGGTGTTCTTCTCATGCTTCGAGATGTGCTCGAAGCTTGGGATGACATCCTACTCCTTGATGGTCCACTTATCTGCCTATTTTTTTAAGATATGGCTTTTTGTCAAGACCATAATGTTCTTAGTTTCCAAGAACAAATTCCACTTCTAGCATAACAGTGAGATCCGAAACTCTTTCTTTTTTGTCTTTGTTGCTTACTTCTAACAATTGTTGGAAGATCATATTCTTTATAACATAAAGGAGTACTACTTAATACTTCTTAATCGTTTGTAATTCTTTTATAGTTGTGATATGACATCATTCTGCCATTTTTTTTACAACATAGGCTCTCCATGCCAAAGTATCTGGATTGTCAAGGACGTATTCCCTAATGAGCATTTCTCTCCAGGGACTTGAAATTTTTGCGAAGAAAAGTTGCATTGCCATATTTCTTAGACTCCTAATTTCTATCTATATTTAGTGAATAACATAATATATTCATCTATTAAATAGATGTCATGTAATTCAAGATTATATAAAGTTTGAGTATATTTCTTTTTCTTTTTGTGTCTTGACTATTAAATAGTCTATCCATATATAAATTGTGATTTAAATAGGGTAGTCATTCTTCCGACTATCTCACTGAGAGATTCTCCGGTTAGAACTGACTCTTTTGTTTCTACCAAAGTCATGTGCTATGCAATTTTATCTATCTCATAAAACTCATTTCTAAAAGTTTAATGAATCATTCTTTGTTGAGATCAAATGTTTTCTATGCGATTCTCATAACCGATGTCCAATCATATACGAGTTATTATCTGTTTTTGAAGTCTACTACATCAAGGTTAAGCATCAGCCTGATATCTAACATTGATAAATCTTGGTTAGATTTTCTTGTTTCAAATATTCAAAAATATTGAAATAATTCCTGCATATAATTAATCTAGAACTTGCGTTCGGATACATATTATTTGAGAAAATTATTCTCCTCAAATATTGATTACACATTAATAATAATTTTTTATGTTTGAAATAATTTTACCTCGACATTGATATCATTTCTGACTTAAGTATATCAATCATTTAAACTCAATAACTATAAAGATATTTTTGTCATTTTAATTGTTTTAAGAAGTTTAAATAAATTTTTTTAATATACAAAATTAAAATAAATTTGTGTTTTGATTTGAAATTTTGTTTCCAATTTACCCAGCTTTCATTTATAAAAAAAAAAAAATGCCGCAATTAATTGTATCATGATGATTAT
This sequence comes from Primulina eburnea, assembly GCF_022965805.1. Taxonomy (NCBI): domain Eukaryota; kingdom Viridiplantae; phylum Streptophyta; class Magnoliopsida; order Lamiales; family Gesneriaceae; genus Primulina; species Primulina eburnea. The sequence goes on from NC_133110.1 coordinate 31,408,676, forward strand.
TACAAGGAATAAACATAGAATAATAATCTTGAAATTACGAATAACAATAAATAACGAGAAATAAACTACTAGTAATATTATTAAACATATTAATATTAAGGTCGACAATTTCTATGAAACAAAAATTACTTAACGTATCAATTTTATTCAAAAATTATGTTTGATTTTGCTTTTTTTAAAAAAATAAAATTTGTTCACGTATTAAATTTGGTTTTTCTTCTCTCTTTTTTCATAAATTTGTAAAAAAATCCATCAAGACAAATAAATTATAATTTAAAATACAATTTAATTTTATTAAGCTTATATTTTTAAATAAATCTTCAAATTTTAATTTTTTTTCTGCTGATATCTCAGTCATTTTGAAATAGGCAGAAACCCTCAGAGACAAACAATTGACCAAAGCTAGACGTCACCTATGTATTCAACCTCAACATATATATATATGACTTATAAATACATTGATCCACAAGAATTGCTATGCTGTATCAGCAGCAGATCTCCCTAAACTATCACAAAACAAGGCAGCTAGACTCATCGTCGTCGAATCTTCTCCCGGTGCAGCATAGAGCAAGTCTTCAAGATGTAACTACAACAAATCATATGTCATCAACAAAGTCAAAAGAGAAGAAGGCTTTCTAATCATCTTCCTCAAGATTATGTTGATGATTTGCAGACTGTGGGGTTCCCATTACAAGTTTCCTCTTCTTGTAATTAGCCTTGAAACTAGCCTGCCTCAGTCTCTTAGTTTTGCACTCTATTTTCATGTCCGGAATCTTCACCATTAACTTCATCTCCTCTTCCAGAAAACATATGGACTGCTTCAGTTTCTCTTCTTCCTCGTACTTCCCCAATTCCTGTTCTATTAGTGAAAGAACTCACAACTGTGAATTATTGATATATGCACATAAATTTAAGCATATATATATGACCTGTACATTCTTGATCAGCGTCTGCAGGCTGATGAGTTTCCTGTGTGGCCACCTTCTGATTCCCAAATCTCTTCACGTTTTCTTCAAAAGGGTCAGACCTATATTCATTTCCTTCGCTGCTTGTGTTATTGGCATGTAGAAAAACTTTGATATTTCGTCCCTACACAATGTTTTTGAACTTATTTATTCACTGTTTCTTGACACCACTTCCCTAATTTAAAATATCGATCGATGAATGTTATGTTTTTTCTGATTTCGATATTCTTTGATTCCGATGAATTTCTTTCAAAATTCTGATAAGTTCTGTCCGATAAATCTGAATTCTGTGATACATGTTACAATTCGAATTTGATGTGAGACGATAATTGTAATTTTGTATGGCCTCCATCAGTGGTATAAAACTGTGTTCTGGTCTCGCTCCTTAGGCCATCTCCAATCCATATCTTCTATTTTTCATCCTCTATCATAAAAAATAGAGATCCATTATCTCTATTTTCAAAAACCTTCTCCAACTCATATCCTCTATGTGGGGACCCGGACGCTAATCAAGTTCTTAATCATCATTGGGACTAATTAATCAATTATAAAACAGGGTCTAATTTTTTTTTTTTTAAAAATGCGGAACGTAGTGAAATCAACTAATATACCACTCAGTATAAAAGAAAGTACAAGTCATGTACTGTCTGCAAATCAGTAAAACTAAGGTTCAACATCTAAATATTAAGTGTCAAAACCCTATATACATCCAAGTCCGAAGTCTCCACTCTATCACGATCTCTCCTCATCTCCTGGACCCTGATCATGTCCCACCTGTTGTCATACACACATACAAACAAGACAACAGCCGGATAATTCCGGTGAGAATATAATCCCAGTATAAATCAACGAAACATACAATCATATAAACAAATATAAGGCTTGTAATCAGGTAACCATAATATGTATCACAATCTGAAACATAATCACAATTCTACAATTCAGACTAGACTCAATCCTAGTCTAGGGATCCCGGTTTCCAGATGTGGTGTTCCTATATCGAATTCCGTAATAGAAAGAATAGTGATTCTATTTACTCGATATAACCAAATATGGTGTTCCTATATCGAATTACGATATAACCAAATATGGTGTTCCTATATCGAATTACGATATAACCAAATATGGTGTTCCTATATCGAATTCCGTAATAGAAGAAATTCCGATTCTATTTACTCGATATAACCAAACATCCGGTGTCCTGACCTAACCGTCATAGACTGTAGCGTTATTGCTAATATCCTATCTTGAGACATCGTGCAATGTGCCCGTGGCGATCCCGCCACTATCAGGCACTTCCGTCTACAAGATTTCTATACTATCTTGTGACATCGTGCAATGTGCCCGTGGCGATCCTGCCACTATCAGGCACTTCTGTCACAAGATTACTTGTCTGATACCTGTTATCTATAATTCAAGAACACAAGTACATCAGTCCAATCAATGCAAATATCAATGCGATAAAGTAAGTATGTGATTTAGGGAAAATCAAGTCTAAACCGACTCAAGTCGATCTCCCAATACCACATTGACTTATACCTTTCTTTCGTCGGTTTTTTGGCTCAGTCGAAGTCCTGAGTTCACAGTCTGTCTGGCAATGACAATATCAATAATCTCATGTCAATATACATTTCCAATCAATAACAATCTGATCAATCTGGATTTAATTCAAAATCAACGGTGCAACGGTACAATCTCAATATCTCCGTCAATACAACATCACCAAATACCGGTTACAATCCATAACCAATATCCAATACAATTCGTAATCCAATCGTAATTCAAATCTGTCCGGTATAACTCAATATACTCTAAAAATTCATAAAAATTCCATAATCAGTCTGTTTCTCAATCTGACTTCGATTTTACGATGTCTAACATATCAAGAACATCATATATGAATTCTATTCAATTCTGACAATAGCATAAATTCAAAACATGTCAAAACGTAGCAAAACTTACGTCCAGATGTAGCCTACGTCGATAGGAGTACAGTACTGAAGTCGGATTACAATTTGGACGGACAGATTTTACACGGTTGAAGTTTGAAGCACAAAAAGCTAAATTTCCCCGGAAACCCTCGGTCTTCTTTCTGAGGGAATTAAGTTGCATGAATATATATATATATATATATATATATATATACATCCACCTACTTGCACAAAGGCAAGTGGCGCACCCTTCATGCAGCACGTCTCGCGCATATGCGCGACTTCAACCGGCGCATATGCGCGAAACACTAAGTCTCAGCACGTGTCTGCACGTTGCCTCGCGCATATGCGCGAGGAATTCTTCACAACTCTCGGGTTGTCTCGCGCATATGCGCGGATACACGTCGCGCATATAAGCGAGGCTCTCTGGATGTTTCGCGCATATGGGCCCGGCTGGTCGCGCATATGCGCGAGAGCTCTTCCTTGCACATACATCTTTTTTACACGTTATCTCAAATCGTGTCCCGATTAATCCTTTCATAATCATATTAAATTATAATTCAATAATTACAGATTACTAGGATTAAATTTCCGGGCATTACATGTGGGGACCCGGACGCTAATCATGTTCTTAATCGTCATTGGGACTAAATCAATTATAATAAACAGGGTCTAAATTTTTTTTTTTTCAAATGCGGAAGGTAATGGAATCAACTACTATACATATCAGTATAAACGTATCACTCTGATAAAATATACAATCATACATGCTCAGGTTCAACAACTACAATCAAGTGTTTAAACCCTAGCTCTAGTCCAAGTCCGGTATCACCACTCTAATCTCAGTCTGTCTTCATCTCTGTGACCCTGTACCTGTCCCACCTGTTGTCATGCACACATACAAACAAGACAACAGCCGGATAACTCCGGTGAGATATAAATATCCCAGTATAAACAATGTATTAAATGCAATCATATAAAACATATATAAAAGCATAAACAAACATCAAAACATGTATCTAATTTGACTACATGAATTAATGACTCGTGATCTAATCTTATCTTATCTCAAATCTAGGGATCCCAATCTAAATTAGACTTTGGTATTCTGTATCGAGTGTCTGAGATAGACGTCGATCTACATCTAAGGCTCTTCGATATACCGTAAGTCTAGAGTCTTATCGGTTCTGAGAAAGACTCGGCGGTTCTGCCCTAACTAGGCTGTCTGCCCTAGACTCGGACTCTGACTCTGTTCCAAGTCAATACAATAACATATCAATCTGATAATCTGCAAATATCAATGCAATAAAATAAAGTATGTGATTTAGGGAAACTCAAGTCAAACCCAACTCGAGTTGTGCAATCCCGAATCAACATTTATTTATACCTTTCTTGCTGTCGCTCTGATACAATCGAAGTCTCGATTCAAAGTCTGTCACTGTTCAATGTCCAGTTGTAGCCTACGTCGATAGGAACTCGGTACCGAAGTCGGATTTAAAATCTGACGGACGGATTGAAATATAAAGGCGTAAGGATTTTCAACACTATCACAGGAGCCTTTCTCGATTTATTTTTCTTTCCTTTGAAGAAATCTGAAGGAACAACGCTTATATATATATCCAATTGCATGAACAAGAAACGTGGCCTCTTCTTTTTCAAAACACGTCTCTCGCTCGGGCGGACATAAATTTCCGCCTGGGCGAGCAACTCTCGGCCCTTCTGCGCGATTCAGTCTCGCTCGGGCGAGCACAAACTTCCGCCCGGGCGAGTAACTCTCGGCCCTCTTGCATAATTCTGTCTCGCTCGAGGGGACAAAAACTTCCGCCCGGGCGAGACACTTTCGGCCCACATCTTGGCTCTTCCTATTTCTTGGTCCAATAAAATCTCGGACTGGCCCGGCTATAACTACATTAAGTCATAATCCATAATCTCATATTAATCTAATTAAAATCTCGGGCATTACATTTCTCCCCTCCTAAGATACGATTTCGCCCTCGAAATCACAGGTATTTTATTCGTATCACTAAGGAGTATATATACAAAACTGTATGCAAATTTACATCATCGAAATAACTCTGGGAATTCTTGTCTCATATCTGATTCAGTTTCCCAGGTTGCTTCTTCAACACCATGACGAGTCCATTGAACTTTTACAAGTGGAATAGTCTTCGTTCTGAGCTGTTTTTCTTTGCGATCAATAATCTGAATCGGTTTTTCAATATAGCTCAACGTCTCATCCAGTTCGGCCTCGTCTGGTGGAATAGCATGTGAAGCATCAGGAAGATACTTCCTTAGTAACGATACATGAAAAACATCATGTATTCCGGATAATGAAGGCGGTAAGGCTAGTCGATAGGCACGATCTCCTATCTTTTCGAGAATCTCATAAGGCCCAATATATCGTGGAGATAATTTTCCTTTCTTGCCAAATCTGACAACTCCTCTGAAAGGTGAAATCTTTAAGAATACTCTATCTCCAACCTCAAATACCAATGGTCTACGTCGCACATTGGCATACTTGGCCTGTCTGTCTTGTGCTGCCTTTATCTTCTTTTGAATTAGCTTCACTTTTTCGGTCATATCTCTGATCATATCTGGTCCAATTTCAGGCACTTCAGAGATATCATCCCAATAGAGAGGGGATCTACACTTCTTTCCGTACAACGCTTCGAATGGTGCCATCTCAATACTCGTCTGATAGCTATTGTTGTACGAAAACTCACAAAGAGGCAATGCATCTTGCCAATTAGTGCTAAAATCTAGCACTACTGCTCTCAGAATATCCTCCAGTGTCTGGATAGTCCGCTCTGACTGTCCGTCGGTCTGTGGATGATATGCGGTACTCAGATGTAACTTCGTACCGAGAGCCTGCTGCAAACTCTGCCAGAAGTGCGAAGTAAATCGAGGATCACGATCTGATACCATCGACTTCGGCACTCCATGCAATCTGACCACTTCTCTGACATAGATCTCTGCCATCTGGTCAAATCTGTACGTCATCTTGTACGGAATAAAACATGCGGATTTGGTCAATCTGTCAATCACGACCCAAATCGCATCACAACCTCGGGAGGAACGCGGCAACTGCGTCACAAAGTCCATGGAAATGTGATCCCATTTCCATTCAGGAATGGACAAGCTCTGTAATAAACCTCCTGGTTTCTTTCTTTCTGCTTTCACCTGTTGGCAATTCAGACATTTGGAAACAAATTCGGCAATGTCAGTCTTCATTTGTTTCCACCAGAACTGTCTTTTCAAATCGTTATACATCTTTCTGCCACCAGGATGAATACTGAACCGACTGTTGTGCGCTTCTGACAATATCTGTCGTCTCAAATCTGAAACAATCGGCACAACCAGACGATTATTCACATACAAAACGTTATCACGTACCTGATACTCTGATCGATGTCCTGCTCTAACCATCGATACTGATTTTGTACATTCTGATCACCTCGCTGAGCTGCCTTAATTCTCATAATCAGCTCTGGTTCTACTCGCACCGTATAAAGTCTCAACGGTTTGTAATCGGTTTTAAATTCTAATCCAGACAAACAGCAGTCTTTGATCAAATTTGAAACACCAATCATCGATAAGGATAAAGAACATACCTTTCGACTTAGTGCATCAGCTGCTGCATTAGACTTTCCTGGATAGTATTTGATTTCACAATCAAAATCTTTAAGCAAATCAAGCCATCTTCGCTGTCTCATATTCAGTTCAGATTGTGAAAACAGATATTTCAAACTCTTATTATCAGAATATATCTCAAACTTCTCACCGTAAAGGTAATGTCACCATATCTTTAATGCAAAGACAATGGCTGCCAATTCTAGATCGTGAATTAGATAACGAGTCTCATGTGGTTAAAGCTGTCTTGAGGCATAAGCGATAACATGCCCTCGTTGCATCAGCACACATCCCAACCCTCTGTGAGAAGCGTCGCAATAAACGACAAAATCACCAGTACCGGATGGAATAGTCAACACCGGTGCACTGGTCAACCTCTTCTTCAACTCCAGAAAACTGGTCTCACATTCTTCAGACCAAAAAAATAGAGCATTCTTTTGAGTCAGCTGAGTAATTGATTTAGCTATACTCGAGAAATCTTTAATAAAACGACGGTAATATCCGGCTAAACCCATAAAACTGCGAATTTCAGGTACTGATGTCGGTCTTGGCCAAGAAATCACGGCTTCCACTTTACTGGGATCAACAGATATACCATCTCCAGATATAATATGACCCAGAAATACTACCTGTCTTAGCCAAAACTCACATTTCGACAGTTTAGCATATAATTTCTCAGCCCTTAGAATTCGCAACACAGTTCTTAAATGCTCAGCATGCTCACTCATATTCTTTGAATAAATCAAAATATAATCGATGAAAATAATCACAAAATCATCGAGATATTTCTGGAAGATACGGTTCATCAATCCCATGAATACAGCTGGAGCATTCGTCAGACCAAACGGCATGACAATAAATTCATAGTGTCCATACCTGGTTCTAAATGCCGTCTTTGAGATATCAGAATCTCTGACTCTCAGCTGATGATATCCCGATCTTAAATCAATCTTGGAATATACTGAAGAACCCTGCAACTGATCGAATAAATCATCTATACGAGGCAAGGGATATTTATTCTTTATCGTTGCCTTGTTCAGTTGCCGATAGTCTATGCAGAGTCTCATCGAACCATCTTTCTTTCTTACAAACAGTACTGGAGCACCCCAAGGAGAAACACTCGGTCTGATGTACCCCTTGGCCAGTAAATCTTCCAATTGTTCCTTCAGTTCTTTCAATTCAACTGGTGCCATTCTGTACGGAGCTCTAGAAATCGGTACTGTACCTGGCATCAGTTCAATGCTGAAGTCTATCTCTCTAACTGGAGGTAATCCAGGGATCTCATCTGGGAAGACGTCAGCAAACTCACGCACCACTGGCAGATCTGCCAATGCTGGACTCGACTTCAGTAAATAAGGAATCCTTCTGCTCCTTTCTGTAACAATCGAGTCATAGATAATACGGATACTAAAGGAATTCTCGATCTAGAACCCTTCCCGTAAAATTTCCACTCCTCAGCCATGTCTGGTCTGAATCTTACTATCTTGTGGAAACAATCAACTGTTGCTCTGTACTTGGTTAGCATATCAACACCGATAATACAATCAAAATCTGACAACCCAAGTACGATGCAATCTAACTCAATCTCATGCCCGTCATACTGTAGTACACAATGGTTAACCGAATTCACGGATATCAAACCCATCCCCAACGGAGAAGAGACAGACACTACAGTAGCTAAAGACTCTACAGGCAATGCATGACTCAATGCAAATCGCTCAGAAATAAATGTGTGTGAAGCACCGGTATCAATTAATACGTAAGCAGAGTAACCACATAAAGAACAGTTACCTGCTACAACGTCATCTGGGGCTTCCTGGGCCTGCTCCTCTGTCAAAGCGAAGACTCTGGCCTGCTGTCTCGGAGGCTGGCCAACTGTCTGGCTTCCTCCTGGCCTCTGCTGTGACTGAGCTGGCGCTGGCTGGAATGTATGAACAGCAGCTGATCGTCTCTCAGTCTGTGCTGCTGATCCTGATGACTCGGCCCCCTGCGATCTTTGGGAACCTTTCTGGGGACACACTTTAGCAAAGTGCCCCGGCTGTTTACAGAAATTGCAACTACCAGTAACTCCCTGGCATTGCTCAGTAACATGTCTTCCTCCGCAAGTCTTGCAATAAAATCCATTGTAACTCTGGCTCAGTCTGGAACCACCGGAGCTGGAAGAACTACTGCCAGATTTCTTGAATTGCTTTCCCCTGGCTTTCAAAAATTCTTTCTTTCCTCCACTACTGCTGCCACTCTCAAATCTGGAAGGTGGTTGCTGTGGTCTCGGTGCTGGAGGCACAAATGAAGCTCCTTTCTGTCTCATCAGACCGGCTTCTGCTCCCTTGGCTCTATTCAGGGCATCAGTAAAATTATCGGGTCGCCCTGTGTTCACCAATGTGAAAACGTCGGGGTTCAGGCCATTGATGAACTGGTCAGCAGTAGCTTCCTCGCTATCAGCCACATGTGGAGCAAATTTCAACAAGGAGGAGAACTTTGACACGTACTCCTCTATGTTCATCTGTCCCTGCTTGAGGTTAGCAAACTCCGCCCCCTTGTCCTTCCGGTACGACACTGGAAAGAAACGTTGGTAGAATTCAGTTCTAAATATATTCCAGGTAATCATCGTACCTCTATGCTCCATGGCTCTCTTCCTCGTAATCCACCAGTCCTTGGCCACATCGTGCAGCTGGTGTCCAATTAATTTCACCCTCTTCTCATCGGTATACTCCAAGGATTCGAACAACATCTCTATATCATCGAGCCAACTCTCACATTCCACAGCGTTCTCTGTGCCTTTCAAGGTTGGCGGATGAAATGACTGAAATCGTTTCAGTAACGTTTCAATTGGAGTCGGTGTGACATTCATTGGAGGATTTGATATACTTCTCTGTTCTGGTACTCGTCTCGGAGGCATATCTAATAATCAAATAGATTAGTAACAGATACAACAATTCTGTTGCAACCTCCTCTGCTCATCTTACTGCTGATCTAGAATCAGTACTGATCCAATCTCAATAAAACATATTACTATATCAAATCAGATAAAGAAGTAACATGTAATAAAGCAGTAAGACATGCTAGCATTCAAAAGCAGGAAAGAAAACCTCAATCTACCCCGCTCACTAGCCTCTTCTATCTCAATCTAAAGGAACTATCGCTCTGATACCACCTGTTGTGGGGACCCGGACGCTAATCATGTTCTTAATCGTCATTGGGACTAAATCAATTATAATAAACAGGGTCTAAATTTTTTTTTTTTTCAAATGCGGAAGGTAATGGAATCAACTACTATACATATCAGTATAAACGTATCACTCTGATAAAATATACAATCATACATGCTCAGGTTCAACAACTACAATCAAGTGTTTAAACCCTAGCTCTAGTCCAAGTCCGGTATCACCACTCTAATCTCAGTCTGTCTTCATCTCTGTGACCCTGTACCTGTCCCACCTGTTGTCATGCACACATACAAACAAGACAACAGCCGGATAACTCCGGTGAGATATAAATATCCCAGTATAAACAATGTATTAAATGCAATCATATAAAACATATATAAAAGCATAAACAAACATCAAAACATGTATCTAATCTGACTACATGAATTAATGACTCGTGATCTAATCTTATCTTATCTCAAATCTAGGGATCCCAATCTAAATTAGACTTTGGTATTCTGTATCGAGTGTCTGAGATAGACGTCGATCTACATCTAAGGCTCTTCGATACACCGTAAGTCTAGAGTCTTATCGGTTCTGAGAAAGACTCGGCGGTTCTGCCCTAACTAGGCTGTCTGCCCAAGACTCGGACTCTGACTCTGTTCCAAGTCAATACAATAACATATCAATCTGATAATCTGCAAATATCAATGCAATAAAATAAAGTATGTGATTTAGGGAAACTCAAGTCAAACCCAACTCGAGTTGTGCAATCCCGAATCAACATTTATTTATACCTTTCTTGCTGTCGCTCTGATACAATCGAAGTCTCGATTCAAAGTCTGTCACTGTTCAATGTCCAGTTGTAGCCTACGTCGATAGGAACTCGGTACCGAAGTCGGATTTAAAATCTGACGGACGGATTGAAATATAAAGGCGTAAGGATTTTCAACACTATCACAGGAGCCTTTCTCGATTTATTTTTCTTTCCTTTGAAGAAATCAGAAGGAACAATGCTTATATATATATCCAATTGCATGAACAAGAAACGTGGCCTCTTCCTTTTCAAAACATGTCTCTCGCTCGGGCGGACATAAATTTCCGCCCAGGCGAGCAACTCTCGGCCCTTCTGCGCGATTCAGTCTCGCTCGGGCGAGCACAAACTTCCGCCCGGGCGAGTAACTCTCGGCCCTCTTGCATAATTCTGTCTCGCTCGAGGGGACAAAAACTTCCGCCCGGGCGAGACACTTTCGGCCCACATCTTGGCTCTTCCTATTTCTTGGTCCAATAAAATCTCGGACTGGCCCGGCTATAACCACATTAAGTCATAATCCATAATCTCATATTAATCTAATTAAAATCTCGAGCATTACATTACATTTCTCCCCCCCTAAGATATGATTTCGTCCTCGAAATCACAGGTAGTCGAAACATCTCATTAAGAAGAAATGTAATTAAAGTCGAATACAAATTTTCATCAGTGAAATAATGCTGGGAATTCTTGTCTCATATCAGATTCTGTCTCCCAAGTCGCTTCTTCAATACCGTGACGAGTCCATTGAACTTTCACCAGAGGAATTGTCTTTGTTCTGAGCTGTTTTTCTTTACGATCGATAATCCGAATCGGTTTTTCGACATAACTCAATGTCTCATCCAGCTCGGTCTCGTCTGGCTGCATCACGTGAGAATCATCAGGGAGATACTTCCGCAGCATAGATACATGAAAAACATCATCTATTCCTGATAATGAAGGCGGCAAGGCAAGTCGATAGGCACGATCTCCTATCTTTTCTAGAATTTCATAAGGACCCACATATCTTGGAGACAATTTCCCTTTCTTGCAAAATCTGACAACACCTCTGAAAGGAGAAATTTTCAGGAATACTAGGTCTTCTACCTCAAATACCAACGGTCGTTGTCTGAGGTTGGCATATTTGGCTTGTCGGTCATGAGCTGCCTTCATTTTTTTCTGAATCAATTTCACTTTTTCAGTCATATCTCTGATCATAATCAGGTCCAGTCTCAGGAACTTCAGAGATATTGTGGGGACCCGGGCTCTAATTCTTTGTCTTGGGATTAAATGGATCATTATTCTAAAATGTGGGTCAATTTTTCGCTTTTTACATCAAATCAAATGTAACTAAACAAGCATAAGTTCTTTATTTATTGTACAACATACAACAAAAGATACATGTCTTATTCTATATACAACTAGTGTTCCCTACAATCTATAAACAAACGGTAGTACAAATCTAGCCAAAAGAACCACTAGTTCTCTGCTGCGCCCGAGATCACCACGCTATGTCCATCGCTCATCTCTGTCGTGACCCAGATCCTGCCCCACCTGTTGTTATGCACACATACAGACATAACAACAGCCGGAAAACGGTGAGAACAAATCCCAGTATAAACATGTATACATGCAATACAACAATCTAAAACATGAAACATGCTAATATGAATGTCATTCATATATAATCATGCAATGCGAGCCTAATCATGTCTAGATGCGACTCGACTAAAACTCTAGGGATCCCGTTGTGAATAAGACGTCACTGGCTGTCACCTACCCTACCAATCGAGGTGCTGTACGTCTTATTCCTAGACTTCGGCCTGATCTGTATCCGCATCTACAATAGGGGCGGTGATCTTCCCCTAAGCTGAGATATCGCCGAACATCTAGTAGTCTGCCTGATCTCCAGACTGCCCTATCTTAATGCATGAATACAAAATCTGTAAACAAGCATAATGCAATGCTACACGATCTGTAAACAAAGCATGGCAAGATCTGCATACAAGTTCTATAAACCAATCGATAACAATAATAATCATATCAAGGTATGAACAATAAAACAAGTATGTGATTTTGGTTGGGAAACTCAAATGTGATCTCATTTGAGTCGTGATTCCCCAAACAAAACATGTACTATACCTTTCGTCGTAGAATCGCTGTCACGGTCGCCAATACAAATCTGAAATGGAAATGTGGATACGCACTCTATCAATTTCTAATCTAAATCAACATATATCCAAGTCACTACGTGATCTCAATTCATTTCGACGGCATAACGACGTAATTCTCGATACCGGTCAATCAAATTCTCAACAGATATCAACACATTATCAATCTAAACTCATCAACTCATAATCATCATCCTAAACATGTCATAGTACCCAAAATCTGCATATTTAGTTCTAAACATGCTATAAAAATCGTAACAATTGCATATGACATCCGTTCTTCGATCCGGTTACGAATATATATTCATAATCATCACAAGAATACATAATCTAGTGTAATTCACAATTTCCCCAATCACCATATCTCAAATCATGTTGAAACTGAAAGAAAAATACATCACCTCGTAGCTAATACGGAGAGGAGTTCAAAACCGAAGTCGGATTTGAATTTGGATTGCTAAATCTTGCAAAATCACAATTATAAAGTCTAAGAAATGAAGCTTCTCTCCTATGAATTCTCGAGCCTTTCTGCTGAAATGAAGAAATAATCGAGGCAAATTGTATATATACTTTGCATGTTTCGAACACATGGCTAATCATTTGCATTACACGTCTCGCGCATATGCGCGGCATTACTCACGCATATGCGCCGAACCTACTGTCTCGGAAATTTTAGTACTCGCGCATATGCGCCACTAAACTCGCGCATATGCGCCAATGGTTCTGGACGCTCCGCGCATATGCGCCACTACTCTCGCGCATATGCGCCAAGGCTACTGTACATGTCGCGCATATGCGCCACTCTTTCCGCGCATATGCGCCAATGCTACTGGAATTCTCATGCATATGCGCGCATTCCTTCGCGCATATGCGCCATAGCTTCGGCCTTACTTATTCTTTTGACTATCTTTCACATCTTTATTATACATTCCCCTTTCTTTTCTAGTCCAATGAAATACATCTACAATCATCTTAATTATCAACGAATCCATCTGATTATGATAACTAAATCTTTGAGCCTTACAGATATCATCCCAATAAAGAGGGGATCTGCATTTCTTTCCGTACAACGCTTCAAAAGGTGCCATCTCAATGCTTGTCTAATAGCTGTTGTTGTACGAAAACTCGCAAAGTGGCAATGCATCTTGCCAGCTAGTGCTAAAATCAAGCACTACAGCTCTCAGCATATCTTCCAATGTCTGAATCGTCCGCTCTGACTGTCCGTCAGTATGTGGATGATATGCGGTACAGATGTAATTTCGTACCGAGAGCTTGCTGCAAACTCTGCCAGAAGTGCGAAGTAAACCGAGTATCACGGTCTGAAACAATCGACTTCGGCACTCCGTGCAATCTGACAACTTCCTTAACATAAATATCGGCCATCTGATCATATCTCTACGTCATTTTGTATGGAATAAAGCATGCTGATTTGGTCAATCGATCAATCACGACTCAAATTGCATCACAACCTCGGGAGGATCTCGGTAACTGTGTCACAAAATCCATGGAAATGTGATCCCATTTCCATTCAGGAATCGACAAACTCTGCAACAGTCCTCCAGGTTTCTTCCTTTCATCCTTCACCTATTGGCAATTCAGACACTTGGCTACAAATTCAATAACATCAGATTTCATTTGTTTCCACCAATACTGTGTCCTCAAATCATTATACATCTTCCTGCCACCAGGATGAATGCTAAAACGACTGTTATGCACTTCTGTCAGTATTCGTTGTCTTAGATCCGAAACATTCGGCACAAAAAGACGATTATTCACATACAAAATACCGTCACAAACTTGATATTCCGATTGATGACCAGCTCTGACCATTGCAATCGAATTTTGTACGTTCTGATCAATCTTCTGTGCCTCTTTGATTCTCACTATCAATTCTGGTTCAACTCGAATCGTACATAATCTCAGAGGCTGACAATCTGTTTCAAAAGCTAATCCAGACAAACAGCAGTCTTCTATCAAATTGGAAACTCCCATAGTCGATAAGGATAACGAACATACCTTTCGACTTAGTGCATCTGCTGCTGCATTGGACTTTCCCGGATAGTATTTAATCTCACAATCAAAGTCTTTCAATAAGTCCAGCCATATTCGCTGTCTCATATTTAATTTTGATTGTGAAAACAGATATTTCAAGCTTTTGTGATCAGAATATATTTCAAATTTTTCACCGTACAGATAATGCCGCCATATCTTCAATGCAAAGACTATGGCTGCTAATTCCAGATCATGGATTGGATAACGAGATTCATGGGGCTTCAGTTGTCTCGAGGCATAAGCAATCACATGCCCCCGCTGCATCAAAACACAACCCAATCCGCGGTGAGATTCATCACAATAAACGACAAAATCACCAGTACCTGAAGGAATCGTCAATACAGGCGCACTGGTCAATCTCTTTTTCAATTCCAGAAAACTGGATTCACAGTCTTCTGACCAAATAAATGGAGCATTTTTCTGAGTCAACTGTGTAATTGGTTTAGCAATACTCGAAAAATATTTAATGAATCGGCGATAATATTCTGCCAAACCCATAAAACTGCGAATCTCGGGTACTGATGTCGGTCTCGGCCAAGAAATCACTGTCTCAACCTTACTGGGATCAACTGATATCCCGTCTCCGGATATAATATGTCCCAAAAATATCACTTGTTTCAACCAAAACTCGCATTTCGACAGTTTAGCATATAACTTCTCCGCCCTCAAAATTATCAACACAGTTCTTAAGTGCTCAGCATGCTCCATCACATTCGTTGAATTAATCAAGATATCATCAATGAATATGATAACAAAATCATCCATATATCTCTGAAAGATGCGATTCATCAATCCCATAAATACCGCTGGTGCATTCGTCAAAGCAAATGGCATGAAAATAAATTCATAGTGTCCATACCTGGTTCTGAATACAGTCTTAGAGATATCAGAGTCCCTAACTCTCAATTGATGGTATCCAGATCTCAAGTCGATCTTGGAATACACCGAAGAACCCTGCAACTGATCAAATAAATCATCAATACGAGGCAATGGATATTTATTCTTTACCGTTGCCTTGTTCAGTTGCCTGTAGTCGATACAAAGTCTCATCGACCCATCCTTCTTTCTTACGAACAGTACTGGAGCACCCCAAGGAGATACACTCGGTCTAATATACCCCTTGGCCAGTAAATCCTCCAACTGTTCTTTCAACTCTTTCAACTCGATCGGTGCCATCCTGTATGGAGCCCTCGAAATCGGAACTGTTCCTGGCATTAACTGCTGAAGTCCATTTCTCGAATCGGAGGCAATCCAGGAATCTCATCTGGAAAGACATCAGCAAATTCACACACCACTGGCAAGTCTGCCAATGATGGGCTCGTCTTCAGTAAATCAACTGAATATACCAGGAATCCCTCCGCTCCGTTCTGCAATAGTCGAGTCATATTCATTGCAGATATCAAAGGGATTCGAGCTCGAGAACCCGTACCATAAAATTTCCACTCCTCTGCCATTTCAGGTCTGAATCGAACAATCTTGTGGAAACAATCAACTGTAGCTCGGTACTTGGTTAGCATATCGATACCGAAAATACAATCAAAATCAGATAAACCAAGCACGATACAGTCTAACTCAATCGTATGCCCATCGTACTGCAGTATACAAGATTTCACAGACTTCACTGATATCAAACCTGTTCCTAACGGGGAAGAAACAGACACTAACGCAAACAATGGCTCAATAGGTAATGCACGACTCAATGCAAACCTCTCAGAAATAAAAGTATGTGATGCACCAGTATCAATCAATACATATGCAGGATAACCAGAAATAAAATAGTTACCTGCAACTACATCGTCAGGTGCATCCTGTGCCTGCTCCTCAGTCAATGCAAACACTCAGGCATGCTGTCTCGGAGGCTGGCTCACTGTCTGGCTTCCTCCGAGCCTCTGCTGTGACTGAGTAGACGGTGCTGGCTGAAAAGAATGAACGGCAGATGGTCGTCTACCTGCCTGAGCCACTGATCCCGATGACTCAGCTGCATGTGATCCCTGGGCACTCCTCTGAGGACACACTCGGGCAAAGTGTCCCTACTGTCTACAGATACGACAACTACCAACCACTCCTCGGAACTGCTCTGTGAAATGCCTCCCTCCACAAGTGCTACAGTATGGTCCTGTATAACTCTGGCCCTGACTGATCTGTCTCGAGCCGCTTGAACTGGACGAGCTAGTTCCCGATTTCTTGAATTGCTTTCCTCTAGCCTTCAAGAAATCCTTCTTCCTGCTACCACTACCACTCTCGAATATGGGGGGTGGTTGCTGTGGTGCCAGTGCTGGAGGCACAAACAAAGCTTCTCTCTATCTCAATAAACCGGCTTCAGCTTCTTTAGCTCGGTTCAGTGCGTCGGTAAAATTGTTCGGTCTCCCAGTGTTTACCAACGTAAATATCTCCGGATTTAGGCCATTTATGAACTGGTCCGCAACAGCCTCATCATGCTCAGCTACATGGGGAGCAAATCTCAACATTGTAGAGAACTTGGCCACATAGTCCTCAATGTTTAACTGGCCCTGTCTCAAGTTTGCAAATTCGGCTCCTTTGTC
Source organism: Primulina eburnea (assembly GCF_022965805.1). Lineage (NCBI taxonomy): Eukaryota > Viridiplantae > Streptophyta > Magnoliopsida > Lamiales > Gesneriaceae > Primulina > Primulina eburnea. The sequence goes on from NC_133110.1 coordinate 31,425,904, forward strand.
CTTCCTATACGATATTGGAAAGAACCTTTGATAAAATTCAGCCTTAAACACATTCCAGGTAATGGCCGTACCTCGTTGTTCCAATGCCCGTTTGGTTGTAATCCACCAGTTTTTGGCAATGTCATGCAGCTGGTGTCCTATCAGTTTCACCCTCTTCTCATCAGTATATTCCAACTGATTCGAACATCATTTCAATATCGTCCAACCAACTCTCACACTCCACGGAATTCTCCGTACCCTTCAAAGTCGGTGGATGGAATGACTGAAATCTTTTTAACAATTTCTCCATTGGAGTGGCTGTAACGTCCATGGGAGGATTCGAGGTGCTACCCTGCTCTGGTATACGTCGGGGAGGCATGTCTGAATATCAAAAAAATTAGCAATCATATAGCAAATATGTCTCAGCCCCTTTCTGATCATCCTACCTCTGATCAAGAATCGATTCTGATCCATATTCAATAATACATATTACCATATCAAAATCAGATAATTCAGGTAAACATGTATTAAAGCAGTAAATCATGCTAGCAATCAAAAGCAGGAAAGAAAATCTCAATCTACCCCGTTCACTAGCTTCTATCTCGGTCTCAAGGATCTATCGCTCTGATAACACCTGTTGTGGGGACCCGGACGCTAATCAAGTTCTTAATCATCATTGGGACTAATTAATCAATTATAAAACAGGGTCTAAATTTTTTTTTTTTAAAATACGGAACGTAGTGAAATCAACTAATATACCACTCAGTATAAAAGAAAGTACAAGTCATGTACTGTCTACAAATCAGTAAAACTAAGGTTCAACATCTAAATATCAAGTGTCAAAACCCTATATACATCCAAGTCCGAAGTCTCCACTATATCACGATCTCTCCTCATCTCCTGGACCCTGATCATGTCCCACCTGTTGTCATGTACACATACAAACAAGACAACAGCCGGATAATTCCGGTGAGAATATAATCCCATTATAAATCAACGAAACATGCAATCATATAAACAAATATAAAGCCTGTAATCAGGTAACCATAATATGTATCACAATCTGAAACATAATCACAATTCTAAAATTCAGACTAGACTCAATCCTAGTCTAGGGATCCCGGTTTCCAGATCTGGTGTTCCTATATCGAATTCCGTAATAGAAGGAATAGTGATTTTATTTACTCGATATAACCAAATATGGTGTTCCTATATCGAATTACGATATAACCAAATATGGTGTTCCTATATCGAATTCCGTAATAGAAGAAATTCTGATTCTATTTACTCGATATAACCAAACATCCGGTGTCCTGACCTAACCGTCATAGACTGTAGCGTTATTGCTAATATACTATCTTGAAACATCGTGCAATGTGCCCGTGGCAATCCCGCCACTATCAGGCACTTCCGTCTACAAGATTTCTATACTATCTTGTGACATCGTGCAATGTGCCCGTGGCGATCCCGCCACTATCAGGCACTTCTGTCACAAGATTACTTGTCTGATACCTGTTATCAATAATTCAAGAACACAAGTACATCAGTCCAATCAATGCAAATATCAATGCGATAAAGTAAAGTATGTGATTTAGGGAAACTCAAGTCTAAACCGACTCAAGTCGATCTCCCAATACCACATTGACTTATACCTTTCTTTCGTCGGTTTCTGGCTCAGTCGAAGTCCTGAGTTCAGAGTCTGTCTGGCAATGACAATATCAATAATCTCATGTAAATATACCTTTCAAATCAATAACAATCTGATCAATCTGGATTTAATTCAAAATCAACGGTGCAACGGTACAATCTCAATATCCCCGTCAATACAACATCACCAGATAACAGTTACAATCCATAACCAATATCCAATACAATTCGTAATCCAATCGTAATTCAAATCTGTCCGGTATAACTCAATATACTCTAAAAATTCATAACAATTCCATAATCAGTATGTTTCTCAATATTTCGATTTTACGATGTCTAACATATCAAGAACATCATATATGAATTCTATTCAATTCTGACAATAGCATAAATTCAAACATGTCAAAACGTAGCAAAACTTACGTCCAGTTGTAGCCTACGTCGATAGGAGTACAGTACTGAAGTCGGATTAAAATTTGGACGGACGGATTTTACACGGTTGAAGTTTGAAGCACAAAAAGCTAAATTTCCCCGGAAACCCTCGGTCTTCTTTCTGAGGGAATTAAGTTGCATGTATATATATATATATATATACATCCACCTACATGCACAAAGGCAAGTGGCGCACCCTTCATGCAGCACGTCTCGCGCATATGCGCGACCTCAACTGGCGCATATGCGCGAGACACTAAGTCTCAGCGCGTGTTTGCATGTTGCCTCGCGCATATGCGCGCCCCTGATCGGCGCATATGCGCGAGGAATTATTCACAACTCTCGGGTTGTCTCGTGCATATGCGCGGATACACGTCGGGCATATGCGCGAGGCTCTCTGGATGTTTCGCGCATATGCACCCGGCTGGTCGCGCATATGCGCGAGAGCTCTTCCTCGCACATACATCTTTTTTACACGTTATCTCAAATCGTGTCCCGATTAATCCTTTCATAATCATATTAAATTATAATTCAATAATTACAGATTACTAGGATTAAATTTCCTGGCATTACACTCTAAATATTAACGAATATTCTATTTATTTAATTTATTTCATTTTCAACCCATATCCTCTAAATATTACCAAATACTCTATTTATTTCATTTTCAACACATATCCTCTTATTACCAAATACTTTCTTTTTTTTTAATTTTATTTAATTTTCGAATACACATACATACACATAATTAATTAATTTCATGATATATTATTTAAATAAACTTAATTAATTCGCTAAACATGACACAACTACATGTGTATTCGACTCGATATATTTAAAACAATACATTTATTTTTTCATCAAATTGAAAACAAGAGACAACATTCATCATACGGACATAAATTAGATATCAAGACAAATATAAATGACACATATGATTTAAAGAACAACACAAAAATTGACCATTAAAATTACTAATATTCCGAATTACGGTAATCCTCCCACAAATGGTCAATAAGAGCATCTCGGAGTGCATAGTGAGCAGATGTATCTTTTATTTTATGATGGCGTGCAAGAAACTCTTGAAATCGGGCATGCTCATTACGTGCCATTTCAACATCTAGTATGGGTGCCTCGCGATAATCTGTGACTGACACATTCAATTCTCTTTCATCTTCAATAATCATATTATGCAATATAATGCATGTTGTCATGATATCATGCAGCACTTGTTTGCTCCAAACTCGTGCAGGTCCAGTGATTATCGCCCACTTTGATTGCAGTACTTCAAATGCTCGTTCAACATCTTTTCTGCAAATTTCTTGTCGTGCTGCAAAATATTTATTCTTTGGACTTTGTGGATTGTGAATTGTTTGCACTAGAGTGGCCCACTTTTGATATATACCATCTGCTAAGTATTATCCCATGGTGTTTTATTTTCCTTGTATGACATATTTAGTGGCACGAGCTACCCCATTGGCCAAATTAACAAAGAGATGAGATTTTGACAACACGTTAATGTCATTGTTTGAACCTGGCAAACCAAAGTATGCATGTCGTATCCACAACTCGTAATCTACTACGACCTCCAAAATGATTGTTGGTTTTCCGCTACGAGCAGCATATTGTCCAGCCCAACTTGTTGGACAGTTTTTTCACTTCCAATGCATACAATCTAGGCTTCCCAGCATCCCCGGGAATCCACGTTGTTTTCCAATAAGGAGAATCCTTTCAATGTCTTGCATTGGGAGACCGAAGATACCAGTCACCAAACACCTCCACCACAGCCCGGAAAAATATTTTTAAACTTTCAACCGCAGTAGACTCCCTGATTTTAATATACTCATCCGTTGAATCTGCTTCCACACCGTATGCTAAGATACGCATTGCGGCTGTTATCTACGCATCTACTTTCTATACGAAGTAATTATCATGTTGTTGAATGGATCCATAATTCGCAAGAATATCCGACGAGAGATTCGAAAACGTCGCTTGAACATTGATTCATTGTACATTGGAGACTCAGAAAAATAGTCATTGTACAAGTGTTGTTCAGCGGCTAATCTGTCTCGATTAATCACAACATGGCCAGGGATCGAGGCTCGACGGTGCAAATTATGACATTCTTGGAAGTAATTGGAGACAACGGTAGCATTGTTTATGAGTTGGCTTAAAACCTTTTGTTGTTCGTCAATGTGATTTAACTCATTCTTTATGTTGGCATTGGGTTGATCTTCGTCGTCAGATGAAGACGAAGACGCGTAGAAAGAAAAACTTGAAGGACCTCCCTCATAAAAATTCATTTTTGAGCAAGATGAGTAAATTATGAAGAAGCCATTGGTCTTTAAATAAGTGATGACATTTTTTATTTTAGTTATTTTAGTTTCTTTTAAATATTATATGGAATAAAATCCAACTCATTTTTTTTGTCACGGGTTGTGTATTTCAATAAAGCCACGGGCTAAGCATTTCCACTAAAAGCATTTCAATAAAGCCACGAGCTATGCATTTCCACATTTTTTGTCACGGGCTATGCATTTCCACTAAAAGCCAACTAAGAGTTGTCTAGTTGCAGTCAGCTGTCACGTGTAGTCTAGTCACAATCAGAGACAACTCATCTGTCAGCTCTTGTCTATATAACAGCTGTCACGAGCTATGCATTTCCACTAAAAGCCAACTGAAGGGTTGTCACGTTGCAGTCAGCTGGCACGGGTGTTTAGTCGCAATCAGAGACGACTCAGCTGTCAACTCTTATCTATATACCAGTTGTCACGAGCTATGTATTTCCACTAAAAGCCAGTTGTCACGTTGCAGTCAAATTTCGAATCACAAAACAAATCAATCTAATTAATTTTAATTTTTACCATCAGATCAGATATAATTTAATTTAGACCGTTGATCCAGATTTATTATCCAAATTGTTTTGGCTATAAATTGAAGTATCATTCAAAGCAATGTCACCACTCCTAAAAATTGAATAATTATTTACGATCAAATGACTTCATCTAAACGTGGTGTTGCATTTTCAATCGAGGAGGACAAACTACTCATGGTGGCTTATCTTGATGTCTCCCAAAGTCCAATAATTGGTATAAACCAATCACGCAATATGTTATGGTCACGAGTGGCAGTTACATACAACGAACAACTCACTGGTAAATCAACAGAGCCTCGAACTATTATGGCCCTCCAATGTCGCTGGTTCAACATAAACAAAATTGTCTAAAACTTTAGTTCATGTGTTAGCTAGGTGGAACTTAGCCGTCCAAGTTGATAAGATCGGTTAATCGAATAAAGAGTGTTTAGAAGGGAGGGTTGAATAAACACTGCTCGAATTTAAAATATTCTTCGACAATATAAATTAAGTTTTGTTACAAACCGAAACTGAATATCTCGTCGCTCAATAACAATCAGTTAAACTGAATAAAACAGTTGTGGAAAACTAACAGACTGAAAGATAGAGTATCTAACTGAAAATGGTAATTGAAGTAATGACACCAAAATTTGTTTCTGGATGTTCGGAGAATTGAATAACTCCTACGTCACCCCTTCTATCACGAAGATAGGATATCCACTAAAAGACTTTGATCAAATACACGACACTGTACTGACCCACTTCAGTTTGGACTTATCACTTTGCCAAAACTGAAACTCTTAGCATACAACACTTTTATAGATCGTAACTGATCTTTAGCACAACTTAGAAAATCTATCAACGATTACAAAGTGCTATTTAAGCTCGAGAATGTAGTCTTGAATACTACTGATATGACTAATAAGCGTGAGCTTTGATTTCTGATTGTGAGTAGATAATTTTCAGCGTAACAACAAGTAGAATGAGATAACTGAAATTCGGTGTTTTTTCAGTTGCTGTCTTCGACTATTTATAGGCTCTCCTCTCAATGGTAACATTAAAGAATGTTTGAATATTCTAACCGTTGATTGACATGTCGATATATTCTGACAATCTTACACTGTTCATTCTGTAATGCGGCGTTCCACTACTAGTTGTAGGTAACTGTACTATTTGTCGGTTGTCGCTTTCAACTGATGACGTGTTCAGCTGAGAGATCAGCTGGGAGTGAATCAGTTACCGATAGTGAACTTCAGTTGTATCGAACAGTTGACTGAGTTCAACAGATGATGTGTTCAGTTGATGATCAGTTCAGTTGCTTAGTTCAGTTGGTAAGTCTTTTTGTCAAAACACCGGAATTAAGTTTCCAACAATTTCCCCCTTTATGGTGTTTGACAAAACTTAGGATAAAATATAACTGAATAACTGAACTCTTGTAGATAAAATAAGATGTAGATTCAACAGAACTCATATTCTTCATAGATACAAGAATTTAAGATTACTTCTGCTTCTGTAAAATCAGTTTAAGTCTCTTCCCCCTTTTGTCAAACAGCTCCATTTTAGAAGATAATTTTCTAACATCAATAGATAGGAGATGGACAGAGTCGGAAATATTGCTGATAGCAATAGTCATTGCAACTTGAAGCAAGTCGATTTTTCTTGAAACAAGAGATTCTACACCGTCGACTCGTTTGTTGATAGAGTCTTGAGTGGCGCAGTGAAACTGGAAAATATCCCTCTGTTTTTCTGTATATCTTCAACTGCAAAGGTCAGAGAGGTAACAGCTGCTTGTATGGCGTTTAGTTTTTCTAAGTTGAACTGATGGGAAGAGTCCAACTTCAGAGTGTGTGACAGCTGAGTGTTCTGAATCTTCGATATGGCAGTGATTATTTGTTGCATACTTTCCTGCATGTGCTGAACTTCTTCAAAAATGAGATCAAAATCTGATAAAGATGGAGGAGGAGACTTATGAGATGTTCCTGGTTCTCTTGTTGTGTGTTCAGAAATGACTAAAGCTTGTTCAGTGGAGACTGTATCAGCAACATTCTGAACTGGAACATCAGTTACAATAATTTCTCCTTGAACTGGAGATGGTGATGGTAGATTTTGATCAGCAGAAGAACTGGCTAGATGAATGGCAGATGGTGATGATACCAAAACTGGTGCCTCTAAAGAATGAATTTGAGAATCAATCGGCACATCAGTCGAAATAGCTTGGTCAGCAAATAGATCTTGCTAAACTGGTTCTTCTGAAGAGATGGTGACCTCTGGATGGATTTGATCAGCAGAGTGATCAACTGGATTAGACATAGGTTCACTCAAATTAGTATCCTGCACCACTGCTTGGATAATTTCTTCAATGTTTGCAAAAGAAAGCTCGGCTTCAGTGTACAGTTGCTGTTCAGCAGGAGATGGTTGAGGCATATCCTGAACTGAATTTTCAGTTGGAACCAAAGCCTGTTCTGAGGATGGTTTTTCAACTGTATCCTCTTCATCACTGTCTGAATTTCCTTGATGAAGAACCAACTCCTGATCCATTTCCCAAATTTTGATCTGAGATTGTAACCCAAGCAAATCGGTATCAAGCTGAGTAATTACTGCTTGATCAGCAAACGCAGTAGGATTAGTTGGAACGTAGTTGTCTTTCAATTTGCTGACAATTTGAGCCAACTTCTTTGCTCTCACCTGATCAAACAAATAAGATTTCCTTTCCATTGCCTGAGCAATTGTGGCAGCTTTCACCGGTTTTAGAACATAAGCTTCCAGTTTGATGAAGGTGTTCAGCTGAGATTTCTTCTTCAGTTGCTTGGCAAAAACTTGTGTGCGAAAAGCTGTCCAAGCATCGTAGGAATGAATTTTTGAAGCTGCATAGCTATTAACCTTTGCCCAAACAAAGTCAATGTGTGTCTGGATGGCATTGGAAGGCCTGGGCTCTTCAATCAGTTTACCCTTGCCTTTATCAATGCTCAGAATGTGAGGGATTTCCAATCCTGTTCGAGTTGATTCCACCACCTCTATAAATTTTATCCCTTTAGGTCGAGCAGGTGCCACACTGGCAGGGCGAGTGATTTGAATCAGAGGCGCTTTGGTCCTGACTGATTCCCTTTTGGCACCAACTGAAGCTTCTGGTGGAATGATTTTCAAAGGAACTGCTTCTATTGGTTGTTGAGCATCCGAAGAAATAATCATATCAATAGGAATGGATACCTCGGCAGTTGTTGATTTAACCCTTTGGGTTCTTGGTTTCTTGGCAAATTGTGGAGATGGAGTTTTCTCTGAGTCAGAAGTACTCAAAATTAATTTCCTCTTAGCCACCTTCAGTTGAGCCAAAGTTTTGGCCTTCTTCACTGATTTTGGGGATGCTTTATCAGTCCCAATCTCCTGTTTGACTTTAACTAACTGAGCAGGAGAAATTTCCAGTTTGGTTCTCAGTGGCATGGTGTTCTTCGCATTAAAAACTTTAAACCTAGATGATCTTTCTGAGTCATCAGCCACTAACCCTTTCAATTTCAGCAGATAGCTAAGTTGCACAGCAAACCCCTTTGATTGTTTAGAAGACAGGAACATATTCTTCAGAATATTAAATATGAGATGCTTCCAGTTGAATTGACGATCAGCCATAAGAACTGAAATGGCTTGAAATTTCTCCAAAGTAAGGGCAGCAAATGATCCAGCTTTTGCCAAAAGCCCTTTGGCTACAACATCAGCAAGTAACTGAACTTCATACTTCAGTTCTTTCTTTGGATCGGAGACTTTGATCTTACGTCCATCAGCAGAGAGTGCGGTTTGCATCTCTTCAATATCAGACGCCTTAACATCCGAGAGTTGTGCCAATCCATCAGCAGGTAGAGAGAAAATTTCTCCAAAGGAGTCTTCAGAAATGGTCAGAGACTGATCATTGACAGTAGAAATTATGTTTCCATCAGAGTCGACCTTACCGGTGGAATAGAAATCCTGAAGTTCTTTTGGGTAGATTTCTTGAGATGATTTACCCAAGAACGTCCGTAATCCAGCAGTCTCAAGTTTTTGAAAAACTTTCTTGACATCATCATCACCGAAAGATGGGATTGACCCAAAATTGATAGCCATGGCATTTAGAATATAAGCGGGAATTTGAGTTGCCATTTCGAACTGAGTGAATTCCTGAAAGAAAAGTTGAAGGATGAAACTTGTTCTTGCTCTCAAAAATCTGTGGATAAACGGAAAGTAAAACTGAAATGAAGCGGGGAATGGTACATATGTACGTGACTATTCAAATTCTGGACACGTGTCAGTCCATAGAAATTCTGAATTACAACGCGTGTACGTGTGCCAAATGCATGTGTATTTGAACGGTTCCAAAGGTGTCCACGTTGAAACTAATCATTTACTGAAAAACAGCATTTAATGCTTGAAAGAGAGTCACGTCGCTTGATTTTGAATATAATAGGTTTAATTAGTTAACTTATATGAGAAGATTAGTGAGACGCTCAACTGAACGATCAGTTGTCAGACTCTGTCCTTTCAGTTGAGAGCTGACTAATCAATTGCCTTCTCAGTTAACCTCTTAAAAACCAATATTCCCCCTTAATAAATGCATTAAAGAAAATGATGATAATATAAGCACGAATAATTAAGGAAATCCTGATGCTTGGTAGAGTAATCGTCATTAAAAAATTGTCCTTTCATCTTCCTCGACCTGGTCTATAAATAAGAGTTAAAGAGTTAGTCACAAGTATATCAGCAGATAATATAAAAAAAAATAGAAGGGGCAAGTAGCTCAAACGTTTCTCCATTTTCTCTGCAGGCCAGAAAATCTGCCATTGAAGACGAGGTCTTCTATGCTAGTCTTCCCTACTGGGAAGAGTTACAGGAGCTTGAGCTCCTGTACAACTCTGGAAAGGCTACCACTTTCAAGCGGCTGGCACACCTGAGAGAAGTGCGGGAGCACTTAAACATTTCTGCGAGGGTGGACGTCTTCAACGATGGTCATCTCTACCAGCTGATGCTTCGAAAGGAGCTGGAGACTCTTAATCGCATAGCTTCTTCGCACAGCTTTTGCAAGACATCTTCCTCAGCTCTAGCTGTTTGGTTGAGGATATGGATAGCTGATGTAGAAGAAAAATATGAAAATGTAGTCCTGGTCAATATTTATGGTTAAATAAATGTTTCATTTGTTTTAACGTCGTTTTTCTTGTTCCTGCACGTAATGAGCTTTGTGAGATACTATACAAACAGATGAGCTGATGAAACGCTAACTGATAGACGATAGACTGTCATCAGTTGAAGCAAAAGAAGCTTAACAAACTAACTGCTCAGAAAGAACTGATATTAGTTAAAAGTCATATGAATAAACAACTCACTGAATAATCAGTAAAAACAGTAAAGCTGACATGTGAATTACGAGTTATAAATAGCAATAACAACTAATTAGGATAAATCAATTCATCCAAGTATATTGCGAAAATGAGAAAACTTAGTCTCAGCCAGTGGTTTGGTGAAGATATCAGCCGCTTGCTGCTCAGTTGATATGTATTCCAATCTGATGTTCTTCTTCAGGGCATGATCTCTGATGAAGTGATGTCTGACATCTATGTGCTTAGTCCTGGAGTGAAGAACTGGATTATAGGTAATAGCAAATGTGCTTGTGTTGTCACAGAATATAGGAGATTCCTTTGCATCAACACCATAATCTTTCAGTTGCTGCTGAATCCAGAGCAATTGAGCACAGCAGCTTCCAGCAGCAAGATATTCTGCTTCAGTTGTGGAAGTTGCTATGGATGTTTGCTTCTTACTAAACCAAGATATCAGTCTGTCTCCAAGAAACTGACATGATCCACTTGTACTTTTTCGATCAAGTTTGCATCCTGCATAATCTGCATCTGAATATCAAACTAAATTGAAAGATGAATCATTAGAATACCATAATCCAACATTTTGTGTGCCCTTAAGATATTTCAAAATACGCTTGGCAGCAGTAAAATGTGATTGCATAGGATTTGCTTGAAATCTAGCACACATGCATACAACAAATACAATATCAGGACGACTGGCAGTTAGGTACAATAATGAACCTATTAAACCTCTGTAAAGTGTCGTCTCAACTGATATTCCCCCTTGATCAGTGTCTAATTTAACTGATGAGCTCATGGGAGTGCTTGCAGCTGAACATGATTCCATACCAAATTTTTTCAGCAATTCCTTAGTGTATTTAGTTTGACTGATAAAAGTTCCTGAATCCAGTTGTTTCACTTGTAAACCAAGAAAGAATGTCAGTTCACCCATCATGCTCATTTCGAACTTATCCTGCATTAACTTAGCAAATTTCTCGCATAATTTGGGGTTATTTGACCCAAAAATAATGTCATCAACATAAATTTGAACGAGTAGAATATGATCATTCTTGGAAAATTTGAACAAGGTCTTATCAACTGATCCAACCGAAAAATCGTGATCAGTTAGAAATTTTGAAAGAGTTTTGTACCAAGCTCTTGGAGCTTGTTTAAGACTATATAAGGCTTTATTCAAATGATATACATGATCAGAAAGGTGATGATTGATAAAACATGGAGGTTTTTCAACGTAGACTTCTTCCTGCAACTGGCCATTCAGAAATGCACTCTTCACATCCATTTCATAGACTTTGAAGTTTTTGAATGAAGCATAGGCGAGAAATATCCTGATTGCCTCCAGTCTTGCAACTGGTGCATATGTCTCATCATAATCAATTCCTTCTTCCTGCCTATAGCCTTGTGCTACTAGCCTTGCTTTGTTATGCACAACTGGACCATCTTCGTTCAGTTTGTTCATGTACACCCATTTTGTACCTATAACAGTTTTCGAAATTGGTCTTGGAACTAAGTTCCAGACATTGTTATGGATAAACTGATTTAGCTATTATTGCATTGCATTTATCCAGTTTGGATCAGCAAGAGCTTCATCAGTCTTTTTGGGTTCTAGTTGTGATACGAAAGCTGAATGAATAAATAGATTGAGCATCTGATTTCTTGTTCTTACTGGATCTGATGGTTTACCTATTACCAACTCTGGAGGATGTGATTTCTTCCATCTGAGTTCAGCATTTATTGCTTCTGAATCAGCAACTGCTTCTGTGGGTAACTGAACATTTTCAGTTTCAGTTGGAGCAGTTTCAGTTGGTAACTGAATGTCATTTGGTTGCTCTATTAACTGATCATTAGGAACAGCTTTTGGTTGATCCAATACTTCTGGTTCGGGTGTTTGGAGGTTGCTTTGATTGAGACGTCTTCTTCATTATCATCATCCAAGCTTATATCTGTAAATCTATCAGCTAGCTCAACTTGATCAGTTGGCTTATCAGTTAGTACAGTTTCATCAAAAACAACATGAATAGATTCCTCAACATTTAAAGTATTTTTGTTGAAGACTCTATAAGCTTTACTCACTGAAAAATAACCAAGAAATATTCCCTATGCAGAATTAGCATTAAAGGCTTTTAAATTAGTTTTACCATTGACAAGTATAAAACATCTGCAGCCAAATATTTTAAAGTAGGAAACCACACTTTTTCTTCCATGCCAAATCTCATAAGGTGTTTTCATATGATTCTTATTAATCATTGATCTGTTTTGAGTGTAACACACAGTGTTCACTGCCTCTGCCCAAAACCTTTGAGAGATACCAGAATCAGCAAGCATTGTTCTAGCAGCCTCTTTGAGGGTCCGATTTCTCCTTTCAGCTACACCATTTTGCTGAGGAGTTCTAGCTGCTGAGAGCTCATGCTTAATTCCGGCATTCTCTAAATAATTTGAAAGAATTTGATTGATAAACTCAGTTCCTCGATCAGATCTGATTCTATCAATTCCAACTGATTTTTCATTTAATAATCTTTTGAAAAGCTTAATCAGTTGAGTAGCAGTTTGGTCTTTGGACTTGAGAAATATAACCCAAGTGAATCTTGAAAAATCATCTACAACCACCAAAGTGTATTTCATTCCCCCTAAGCTCATGACTGGTATTGGACCAAATATATCCATATGTAACAGCTCTAAGCATCGGGAAGAAGATTTACGACCCTTGTTCTTAAAAGAAGATTTGATTTTTTTACCAAACTGACATGCTGAGCAAATTTTGTCTTTGATAAAATCCATTTTGGGCAGTCTAGTAACAAGATCGTGGTTACTCAAATATGCAATAGACTTGAAATTCAGGTGGTTTAATCTCTTATGCCACAACCAGTTTTTAGAAGATTTTGAAGCAATAAAACATACTGGTGCATAAGGTTGATCATTCCAACTGACTTTGTAAGTGTTTCCACACCTTTTGCCAGTTAGGATGATCTCTTCAGTTGAGTTTTTTACTGAACAAGAATTTTTGTCAAACTGAACTGAGAATCCATTATCGCATAACTGACTGATACTGATCAGATTATACATAAGATTCTCAACTATAATACATCATTAATGGTGAAGTTACCATGGATAAGCTTACCCTTACCCACAGTTTTACCTTTAGAATTATCTCCAAAACTGATGTTTGTTCCAGTGTATTTGACCAGTTGAGATAATAAATTTGAATCTTCTGTCATGTGGCGTGAACATCCACTATCCAAGTACCATGTAGATTCAATGCTTGTACCTGTTACCTGCAATCACATACAAGATAAGATTCTGGTACCCCTTTTTCCATTTGGGTCCAAAGTTGATTAGTCCTTTAGGAATCCAGACTTGGATCAGTCTAACTGACCGTCCAGTTGCTGTATTCCAGATGGTCTTTCCCTGTTTGTGTGTGCTTGATGTATAGTGTGCAGGAGATACAACATGTGATTTGCCCTTTTTTCAACTGATTGTTCAGCCAGTATTTTTTCTAAACAGGCTTACTGTTGTAGTAATTTGAGTAGTCATTCGAGTAATTTTTGCTGAAAGTTTTTGGTTGCTGACTTCGAGAGTCAGTCACAACATTTGGGTATAACCAATTCCACATCTTTTGCCCTTGTTCATACTTTGAGTTTGCTGTTCAATCAGTTTACTCGGCTCAGCTTGTTCTTGTACCATAACTGATTTTACAAAGTGAATGTATTTCCCTTTGTTTATATTCAGTTTTGGCTGAGTATCATTGGAAGACAAATCATCTTTACTACAGAATCCTAAACAAGTTTTATCAGTAACTTATTTCTGAGAATTCTGTATATCAGTTAAAGCATCAGACGATTTGTTCTAAGCCTGAATAAGCTCAGTGTGCTTTGAATTTTCAAGCAACAACTTTTGAATCATTAATTGATCCCTGCTTCTTTCATTTCTGAGCTCAGCAATTTCCCTTTTCAAACTCAACATATCAACTGATTCATCCGTTTTTGTTTTATCGTCTTTGGTATCATTTTGCTTCGCTCTGGCTTTTTCAAACGATAATGCAAGCTTTTGATAATCATTAACCATGTCATGCAATGTCGAAATAAGTTCTTCTCTGGTAAAATCAGTTGAACTAAAATCAAATACCTGTTGACTGCTGGACTCTAGTTCTGTATCAGCAACCATCAGACATTTTACTTCTTCTTCATTGTCGCTAGAACTGCATGAAGTTTCTGGTTCTGATTCCTCGCTGTCAGTGTCTGCCCATTTGGCTTTGCTATCTTCAGCTAGGAGTACTTCATGTTTCTTTCTGTAAGGCTTCTTGTCTCCTTAGATCTCCTCTTGTGCTCATACACTTTCTTCTTTCTTTCAGTTGAAACTTGACTGTCCTTCTTAGGCTTGGGACAGTCAGCAATAAAATGACCTGGTTTGCCACAGTTGTAGCAAGCATTTGACTCTTCTCTGGAATTGTTTCTTTGGTAGTGCTTCTGAAAATTCCCTTAATTTTTCCTCATGAATCTTCCAAACTTCTTAATGAACAATGACATGGCATCATTGCTTAGTTGATCAGTAGATTTCTCAACTGAACCAGTTGGTTCTATTCTTACAGCAGTTAAGGCAGTAGTAGCTGCTGGGGTAGATGGTTCTCCCTCTCGAGTTTGCAGTTCAAACGCATATTCTTTCAAGTCAGCGAATAGGTCATGGACAACTTTGTTCAGATCTTTAGACTCCCTCATTGCCATGGTTTTCACATCCCATTCCTAGGGAAGACCTCTGATTATTTTCAATGCAACTTCTTTGTTTGAATACATCTTTCCAAGTGCATTTAGTTCATTGATGATGCAACTGGTTCTTTCGTCATATTCATGCATTGTTTCTCCAACTTTCATTCTGATGTTGTCGAACTTCTGAACGGCAACAGAAAGTTTGTTTTCTTTGGTTTGTTCGTTGCCTTCGCAAAGCTGAATTAACTTCTCCCAAATCTCTTTGGATGTCTTGCACATCTTGATTTTACTGAACGTTACTTTGTCCAGTCTTTTGTACAATATGTCCTTTACTACATTATCTAGATTTGCTTTCCTCTTGTCCTCAGTAGTCCACTCATCTCTAGGCTTTTCAATTCTGTGCGGTGCCCCATCTGTGATTGCAACTGCTGTATTGGCTTTCAAAATCTTCATGGGTCCGTCAGTTATAACGTACCACATGTCATCATCTTGTGCAGCTAGATGAGCCTGCATCCTGATCTTCCAATCGTCAAAGTCTTCTCTTGAGAACATAGGAATCTTGTTGAATGAAGACATAGTGAACAATTTAAGTATAGATAATCTTTGATAGGATATGACTCGCTCTGATACCACTTGATAGGATCGGTTAATCGAATAAAGAGTGTTTAGAAGGGGGGTTGAATAAACACTGCTCGAATTTAAAATATTCTTCGACAATATAAATTCAGTTTTGTTACAAACGGAAACTGAATATCCCGTTGATCAATAACAATCAGTTAAACTGAATAAAACAGTTGCGGAAAACTAACTGACTGAAAGATAGAGTATCTAACTGAAAATGGTAACTGAATTAATGACACCACAATTTGTTTTTGGATGTTCGGAGAATTGAATAAATCCTACGTCACCCCTTCTATCACGAAGATAGGATATTCACTAAAAGACTTTGATCAAATACAAGACACTGTACTGACCCACTTCAGTTTGGACTTATCACTTTGCCAAAACTGAAACTCTTAGCATACAACACTTTTATAGATCGTAACTGATCTTTAGCACAACTTAGAAAATCTATCAACGATTACAAAGTGCTATTTAAGCTCGAGAATGTAGTCTTGAATACTACTGATATGACTAATAAGCGTGAGCTTTGATTTTTGATTGTGAGTAGATATTTTGCAGCGTAACAACAAGTAGAATGAGATAACTGAAAGTCGGTGTTTTTTCAGTTGCTGTCTTCGACTATTTATAGGCTCTCCTCTCAAAGGTAACATTAAAGAATGTTTGAATATTCTAACCGTTGATTGCCACGTCGATATATTCTGACAATCGTACACTGTTCATTCTATAATGCGGCGTTCCACTACTAGTTGCAGGTAAATGTACTATTTGTCAGTTGTCGCTTTCAACTGATGACGTGTTCAGTTGAGAGATCAGCTGGTAGAGAATCAGTTGCCGAGAGTGAACTTCAGTTGTATCGAACAGTTGACTGAGTTCAGCAGATGACGTGTTCAGTTGATGATCAGTTCAATTGCTTAGTTCAGTTGGTAAGTCTTTTTGTCAAAACACCGGAATTAAGTTTCCAACACAAGTGGTGCTTTTGAGAAAGACATTGTGAGTAATTAATTTTATTTATCATATTTCTGTGAAATTATATTTTTTACATTCTGTAACTAAGATACAATTCATACCTTTTTATAGTTGGATCTAGCAAAAGCTTTATTTAAGCAATCAACTGGGTCGACTTGGCGGTTGGATCATGTATGGTCTTTACTTAAGGACCAAGAGAAGTTTAGGTTATCAAACGCTATTTTACCTAATTTCATACCAAACCACGGGGGTATCGACTCATCCCAGTCTGACTATTCTCCCAACACTAAATCACCGACACCCGATTCTCCAGGGCTATCTGGGTTTGCTATAAACCTAGATGAAGATAATCCGTCAGGAGGGTTTTCTGAGCGTCCAATTGGCATAAAAAAGGCCAAAGCCAAAAGAAAAGATACTGAAGAACACTTGAAGGACATCTCCACCATTGCTAAATGTACTGAGAAAATGGTGGCTGTGATTGAGAATGCTGAGTTACATAGACAACAGCTCATTGATATTGAGAAACAAAGGAATGCGATAATGGATTTTAAGGAAGAAAATAAAATACTAAGGATGAACCCTATGTGGGTTTATGAATCAGTCCGTGCATACTTGATAAAAGAACAACAAAAAATTTTGCAGAAAAGAATGGATACGGGGATGGCTCTAACGGGACTTCTACACCGTTTGGGGAGTTCCTCGGAGGAACTTCACCATCCGAGTCCGACCTTCCACCGTACTAATTTACTCTCATGATTGCAATGAACTAAAAATATGTTTATCTTTATTTGGGTGTGTGTGTGTGTTTTTTTTTTAATGTTGATATGTCACTTTGGGTATTGTCTACGTTTTTATGTCTAAAAATATCACATGTTTATCAATTTAAATTGAGTTGACAGTATGTGTTTGTAATAAATTGTGTTATGTATTTATTTGTCATTAAATTGTTCATTAGTTCAATTTGGTAACTATTATAAATAGTAAATTATGTCTAATTCATTAAAAAATTAAAACAATGTTTAATCAACAAGGTCGACCCAAAAGCAAAAAGTGTCGATCCTTTCTTCTATTTTGTAATTATTTCTCACTCCTTTTCAATCCTCTATATGAACAATGATACTTCATAAATAGGGGATAACTGTGGCATACTATAAAATGGAGGAAACAAATAGAGCACGGTTGGAGAAAATTTCATCCTCCATAATGGAGGATTCTTCCATTATGGAGGACGGTTGGAGATGCCCTTAGAAGACTAATATATTGGGGACAATTTGACCATGGAAAATGAGATGAGTAACAGTGTTGTGTTTGTTCTAATTTGCTCTTAATCGTCTGATTATATTTGTCTCATATGATTCGGTTCTGTTATGATAAGTCAAAAATAATAAGTTTTGAAAGTTTGTTAAAGAGATGCTTTAAAAATTAAGTTCTATATGTATCTTTGGAAATCGATCGACCCCCACATGCTGAGTGTTTCTCAAAACACTCACCTCTTACAACTTTCAGATAAGAATGAAGAGCAAATGAATAAGGAGGAACAAGAAGCTTTCTGGGGATGGTGATCGAATGAAAAGAACGAGAATCAAGCATTTACAAATTCTTTTTGTATTTCGCTTCCACATTTTTGATGTAATCCGTTGTCATTGTAAAAAAAATATTTTTTTACAATGAAAAAGACTGGTTTTGGTCATTTGCTACGAGACTTAATTGTTTTTAAGTAATTGTTAAACAATGTCGGATGTCACCGATGCCTCGATTTCGAGGCGTGACATTTAAGTGGTATCAAAGCCGCTAGATTCATAATCCCGCTGATATTTTGACAGACAAAATTTGACGAAGGCAAAAGCCTGGTGCATTACTAAACAAACTCTCATCCTTCCAAAATTCTTCAAGATATTCAAATCATATCTCCTTCAATCATTTTGTAAATTCTTAGTATCGAAAAATTCCACGACAACTTTATTTCCATTTTTGTGCCTTTCTATCCTTTGTTATTGTTCTGAAATTTTCCCTCAATTTATGTTAGGAAATGGCTTCTCCACGAACCAGTGCTCAAGCTGCCCTTCGCATGCGATAGCTTGCTATTGACAATCAAACTAGATAAATCGCGACATTGAAGGCTCAACTCGCTAGGGAGAAACAGGAGCTTATAGAGATCAAGAACATACTCGAGACGGACGTGCATCAACTCACTCATTCTTGTACCAACGGATTCAGTCCGTATCGAGCACCTAGCTACAATGAACAGGGACTAGAAAGAGTGGAGACTGCGAGGTACGGTGCTACTCGTTCTCGTCAGCGTCAAGAAGAGTTCAACAACAAGCAAGAACGATTCATCTCCAAACTTCATAGCACCATGGATAGGCTTCAAGACCAGAATAATTATTTTCATTTGGTGGTAGAAAATATGGAAGAGGAGGAGGAAGCACCGATGGAAGTGGTCAACGATGATAGAGATACTGACGATGGAGATATGATATACTAGGCTAGTCTGAGATTATGATTGTAATAAAAATATGTTTTGAAAAGCACCAAGTGTAATAACTTATTTATGAATAAAAACATTATTATTAGCCTTAAATTGTCGCTTTACATAGCAAATTTTAGGAGAATTTTATCAACCTGTCAATAAAATTCATTTCTTTTAACCTTTATAGGAAAACAAACATGGACCCTCAAATCATTATAGCCGAACTCCAAAAACAACTTCAAGCAAAAGAAGCAAAAACAGAAACAGAAACGCTGAAGATGAAAAATGACAAGCTTGAGAGGGATAATTATCAATTAGATGGAAATAATAAATGCATGGATAATGACATTTACGAGGCACACGAAGAAGCAAGGAAATTACGAGAGGACGTTAGACGCTACACCGCCTACCATCAAGAATCAGAATGGCAACAAGAGATCACCAAACGAGATTTGAACAAAGAGCAAGATAGGATTTTTACGCTCCAGATTCGGGATGACAGTCGTCTCAAAACGTAACGCTACCTCTAAGAACAAATCAAAGAGCATGAAGTCAATGAAAATGTGAACAGTCCACGATTCAATAGCTGCAAGAGGGAGTGGAACATTGACAAATCACAACGCTCTCTTGGAACATCACATCAATCAACTTCAAAATGATAAGATAAATATGGGAGATCTCATGGGCGAACTTGAAGAAGACCAAGGAGGAAATCCCATGGAAGAAGAAATTGACGGAGCTGTAGGTGATGGTGAAGTACTGGACGATTCAAATGATTCCTAGGATAAGTATTGATTGTATTTAGGTCAATTAGGTTAATCATTTTGATATTAAAAGACTGAGTGTATGCATTTCAAAAAAAAATAATGAAAGTATTTATTTGATTATGTATTTTTTCAAACAAATTAATAAAATACATGTTTATAGGAAATCACAGGCAGACCACCCAGAAACAACTGTAACCCTCATGGAGTTAATCAAAACGAAAACAAAAATCCACCATCACCACCGAGGGTGAATCTCAGTCGAGAAGACATAATGGCAATAGCTACTATAGTAGCCGCCACACTGCAAGGAATTGTGAACCCAATTGCCAATGTCATCTAGCCACCGCCAGAACCACAACCTCGTGGCATCAAGTATCACTATGAATTCCTCCGAAGGAATCGAGTCCCAACCTTTGATGGGAATCCTGATCCAGAAGTCAGTTATAACTGGCTTAAGAATGTTGAAACCCAACTTCATTTGTTGGAAATACCTGAAGAGCTTAAAGTGAAAGTGGTGAATCTGTTTTTGGAGGATCGGAAACGAAAGTGGTGGGAGACAATATCGCCATCATTGGCTGAGGTTGAGCAAATCTCATGGAAATCTTCCGAAGGGAATTTTTGAAACAATATTACCAGGCAGAATTTTGTCTACAAAAGCTAAGTATATTTGAAAACTTTAAACAAACATCGGGCACGACAGTAATTAAATACACATATATGTTCAATGATCTTGGAACCTATGTTCCAACAATCATGTAAGATGAAACTCTGAAAATGCACCATTTCAAGAAAGGGCTGAACAACCGAATTCAATATGCTTTGGCCATATTCAGACCAAAAGATTTTGCAGATTTAATGAGCGCAGCTATGAGCACAGAAACAGACATCAGGCATCGGGAAGAAGAAAATGAGAACAAGGGGCCCTTCATCTACCAGTCTGCTCAAGGTGGCCCCAAGTTCAAAAGACCAAATCAATCAAGTGGTCCTTCAAAGAGAACCTTTAACAATGTTGTCAACAAGGAAGGAAAATGGTGCTCTACTTGTCAGCAGAATCACATTGGGGAATGTTATAGGAAAACAGGCGCTTGTTTCAAATGTGGAAAAATAAGACATCATATTAAAGATTGTCCTGTAAACAAAGATAAAGGGACTGGACTCAGCAAACCAAATGAAAACAAGACTAACGCTCTAGTATATGCTATAACCCAGGAAGAAGCTGATAACGCCAACAATGTCATGGCAGGTACAGTTTTACTCAGTAAAATGCATGTTTATGCCTTATTTGATTGTGGTGCTACACGCTCATTTGTGTCTAGAAGA
This sequence comes from Primulina eburnea, assembly GCF_022965805.1. Lineage (NCBI taxonomy): Eukaryota > Viridiplantae > Streptophyta > Magnoliopsida > Lamiales > Gesneriaceae > Primulina > Primulina eburnea. The sequence goes on from NC_133110.1 coordinate 31,446,993, forward strand.
TTTGCTAAAAAGATGAAACTTGAGCATGAAACTCTTACTGAACCATTAAGAGTTGCAAAACCTGCTAGCAAAACTATTGAGACCCATAAGGTATATCGGAACTATAAAATTTGCATTGGTAAACAGAACTTTAAGGCAGAATTGATTCAACTCAATATGATTGAGTTCGACATCATTCTTGGAATGGACAGGTTAGCTAAACACTATTCCATGTGTGAGGCCCAATAAACTAGGCCCAACCCATTTCTATTTTATTTAACCCATTTGATAGAAGAAGGATATCGGATCACTCAAAATTCAGAAGGAAGCTTTCCCCTGCCTTGCACCTCGTTGCTTCTCTCCTGTTCCTACAGCCATCGAGCAACGCCGCCAGCAGCCGGATTTTTTAGTGCAGTAGATTAGAAATCTTCTCCCTCCTTCTATTAACTTCTTTCCTGCCATGAATCGGTAGAAATCAGAGCTCCATCCTTCGCGTTCGGGCAGCAGCTATGTTTCGTTCTTTGTCCGATTTGGTGAGCTTCTAGCTTCAATTTTTCTTCTTGATATGTGGGTTTGTTTAGCAAGGAGTAGAAGCCCTTTATAATTCCCTGTTTTCAGCCGATTTCCAGCTAATTTTCAGCTAGGTTTCAGGCGTGTGAATAGTGTTTCCGGCGAGCCACCTTCGCAAGATCACCTTTGTGCATTTTAGCCTTGATTTTTGAGGTATTAAGCTTGGAATTTCATATTCTAAACAGGCTTTGTTGGCTGCCCGGAATTCGAATTTTAACCGCTTCGAATTAATTTTTTTTAGTCAGTTGGAATGTATTATATTGATAGAGATAGCGAATTTATATTGTAGATTATATCGTTGGATGAGTTTCATCAGGAAGTCCTTAAGAAATTATTCTGGTATTGTAAGTTGTAGTTGAGGTACAGTCAAACCTATATCATTATGACGCTTATATTGGCGTATAAGAATATTTGATGGATGTTGTTTGCTATTATGTGTCTCGAATGTTCATTCTGTTGCATTCATGCATAAATTGTGTTGGCATAACATATTGAGCCTTGACTCCTTTGACGGTGATTTATGTTGATTATGTTGAGATATATTGAGTCATCGGAGAGACGAGTGAGTTAGGATTAGCCACATTCCCAGATGACAGCTAGGGACGAGCAACTTAGCTACTCGCATTCTCGATACTACGTGCATGGACGAGCGACGATTTGATACTGTATTCCTGGTACAGGTGGCCACTGTTACTGTTGATGATGGTATTCTTTTGGACTCCATTTGGTATCCATTATTCCATTGTTACCATTCATGCATCGCATGCCATTGCAATTACTTGGTATTATTATATGTCTTTTATATACGTCTTGATTTTACTTGTTTTGTCGTACTGGGGTCCGACCCCTATTTTCTTTTTATGTTGTGGTTGTTTTTGATGCCGTAGCAGGTCATTCCAGGGGATTTGACGCGTCTGGTGGAGCGTCAGCGAGTGGTACCCAGTAGTCAGTTGGTTTGTGTCAGAAGTCTCAGATATTTATATGTTATACTGGGTTGATACATTTGCCAGGGAGATGTCCTGTGTAGCTGTATGATGATGTTTTTATGTTGTTTTGGATTTTATCTGTGGTCTGTTACGTCTAGTTCTGGCCAGTGCTGCTATAGGATATTTATTTGGGTTGATTGTGAACTTGATGTTATTTTCGAGCGTATATTGTTGTTGTGTTTTGAAATTTTTGGGATGTCCTACTTACGGGGAGGTAATGCGAAATTTCTGTAGGCCCAAATGAACGTTTTAAACTCGTTTTCACTGTTTACATCATTTAATCCTTGTTGTTTTGTAATTAAATATTAATTAAGTGCACGGGCCCTTACACCATGGTAGACTGCCAAAAGAAAAATGTTAAACTTCAAACTCCGACTCAAAAGGAAATCATATACCATGGAAAGTCCAAGGAACGAAAATCTTTGATATCTGTCTCTCAAACCTGGAAGGCCATAAAATGCAGTGAAGAAATCTACCTGGAAATGATCAGCGAAGTCAAAGAAGAAACTGCTCCAAAGTTGGAAGAAATTCCAGTCTGCAAGAATTTCCAGACGTTTTTCCCGATGAATTACCAGGTGTAATACCCGATAGAGAAGTGGAATTTGGAATTAATTTTGTCTCGTGTGCCGCATCAATTTCAAGGCAGCATACGAATGGCTCCAGATTAACTAAAGGAGTTAAAGGAGCAACTTCAGGAGTTATTGGATAAGAAACAAATCTGGCCGAGTGCATCCCTGTGGGGAGCCCCAGTCCTGTTTGTAAAGAAAAAGGAAGGAAGCATGAGGCTATGCATTGATTATAGAGAGTTAAAAAAAATCACAATAAAGAATAAATACCCGCTCCCAAGAATAGATGATCTTTTCGATCAGCTAAAAGGAGGCAATTTTTTCCCAAAACTTGATCTAAGATCAGGTTACATCAGCTGAAAGTCAAAGCAGAGGATCCCCAAAACGGCTTTTAGGACAAGATATGGGCACTACGAATTCACGGTAATGTCTTTTGGTCTAACAAATGCTCCAGAAGCATTCATGAACCTTATGAACCAAGTATTCAAGCCATACCTTGATAAGTTTGTGGTAGTTTTCATAGATGATATCCTTGTGTACTAACCAAGTGAGGAAGACCATCGAGAATATCTGCGTCTCACCTTGCAGACACTGCAAGAAAATGAACTCTATGAAAAATTCAAAAAGTGTGAATTTTGGCTAAAACGTGTTGCATTATTAGGCCATATAATCTCTGAACTAGGGGTGTCGGTGGACCTTAAGAAAATATAGGAGATCAGGGACTCGCCACAACCGAAAAAAGTAACTGAAGTAAGGAGTTTTCTGAGTTTAGCTGGCTACTATAGAAAATTTGTGGAAGGATTTTCTTTGATAGCCATTCTTCTCACCAAACTCACTCAGAAGAATTCAAAATTCATTTGGAATGAAGCGTGTGAGAAGAGTTTCGAAACCCTGAAGACAAAACTCGCATCTACACTAGTACTAGTTCTTCCCGAGAATGGCAAGAACTTCACAATATATAGTGACACTTCAAGGGGAGGATTAGGGTGTGTGCTTATGCAGGAAGGTCAGATAATTGCCTATGCATTAAGGCAATTAAAACCTTATGAGCAAAATTACCCAACTCATGATCTTGAGTTAGCGGCAATCGTATTTCTGCTAAAGATCTGGAGACATTACCTTTATGTGGTAAGATGCGAAGTATTTACTAATCACCAGATCCTCAAATACATATTCACCCTAAAGGAACTAAACACGAGACAAATAAGGTGGATTGAAATTCTGAAAGATTATGATTTATCAATCAATTACCATTGGGGTAAAGCAAATAAAGTAGCCGATTATTTGAGCTGGATGAATGTTGGGAAAGTAAGCTTATCTTCTCTATCATCGCAACCATGCATTAAAGAATCAATCAAATTAAAACAAAGCCAGGATCCTTCTATCACGAAGATTAAGCAACAAATTCAAGAAGGAAAGACCCAAGAATTCCAGACTGGTGAAAATGGTGTCCTCTGGATGAAAGGACGGTTGTGTGTTCCAGACGTCAATAGGATTCGGGAAGAAGTAAATGCCGAAGCTCATAAATCAAAATTTCCAGTTCATCCTGGAAGCACCAAGATGTACCGAGATCTGAAAAATAATTACTGGTGGAATGGAATGAAGAAAGACGTAGTTGTCTTTGTTTCCCAGTGTTTAACCAGTCAAAAAGTCAAGGAGGAACATCAACGGCCTGGAGGACTCCTACAACCATTAGAAATATCAAAGTGGAAGTGGGAAAACATCTCCATGGACTTCGTAATTGGGCTACCAAAATCAAGGCAAAGTCACGATGGAATTTGGGTAATCATTGACCAAATATGCCCATTTCTTACCAGTTCGAATGAATTAAAACCTGGATAAATTAGCCAACTTGTACATGGATAGCATAGTGAGATTACACGGCGTTCCGACAAGTATATTATCTGAAAAAGATCCAAGATTCTTATCACGATTTTGGAAAAAATTTAAAAAAGCTATGGGAAGCAAAGTAACTCTCAGCACGACCTATCATCCACAGAATGATGGCCAAACTGAAAGGACAATTCAAACCCTCGAGGACATGTTGCGGGAATGTGCTCTGGACTTTCATGGGAATTGGATCGAACGGTTACCTTTGATATAATTTGCCTATAATAACAGCTATCACAACAATATAGAAATGGTTCTGTATGAGGCACTGTATGGTCGAAAGTGTAGATCACCTCTGTATTGGGATGAAGTCGGAGAAAAGACTATCACTGGACCTGAGCATGTTAGAGTAAACATTGACAAAGTAGCCATAATAAGAGAGAGACTCAAGACATCTCGATCGACAAAAGAGCTGGGCTGATCTAAAGAGAAGACCGTTGGAATTGTAGATCGGTGAAAAAGCTTATGCAAAAGTCTCACCTATGAAAAGAGTGGTTCGGTTCAGCAAGTCCAGAAAGCTAAATCCAAGATATGTTGGACCCTTCAAAATATTGGATAAAGTGGGAACTCTAGCATACCGACTAGCCTTACCACCAGACATGTCCAGAATTCACAACGTTTTCCACATCTCACAACTAAGGAAATATGTCTCAGATTTGAGTCACATCCTTAAAGTTGCACCACTAATGATCGAAGGACACTTGAACGAAGAGCTGAAATATGAAGAGATCCCAATTCGAATAGTGGACACCAAAGAACAAGTGCTGAGACACCGAACAATCCCATACGTAAAAATACAGTAGTCAAATCATACTGAACAGGAAGCAACTTGGGAACTAGAAGAAAGGATGCGCACTCAATATCCTCACCTCTTTAAAAGATCTAGCTGAACCAAGTTTCGAGGATGAAACTTCCAATAAAGAGTGTGGGATGTGAGAACCCGGAATTTCCAAAACAATCATGTAAGAAAAAAAAGACTCGAAATTAAGCTAAAAAAATTAAGCTTAATTATAAAATTCAATTAAAAACTTAAATTTTTCAGCTAACACAGCTCGATGAATTAGTTCAAAAGCTCGGAGATGAATTAAAAAGAGATCTACGCCATATGGAACCACATCAATCGAAGAGCCCTCACTAGAAGAGAAAACCCCCATCTCAAGGACTCAATCTTTTAGCTCAAAGAAGCTCATCTCTCCTTGTCCTAAAATAATAAAAATGGAGCTAAGGGAAGAGCAAGGAGACTTAGACAAATTGATGGTGCAAGAATTGTCCTTTAGAAAACCAAGGTGACTCTTAATGCTTAGATGGATCTTTGACCAAAGTGAATGATTTTTTGGGGAGCAAAGGGAAAACCAAGGGTAGTTCGAGGGGAAAAAATTCACCTATAAATAGGGCATGCAATGCTGAAGGAAATCATACCAAAAAGCCTCAAGAAAATTCGGCCTTCACCTCACCAAAAAGCCCTCGACTGCCGCTAGGAAAGAGAGAAGAAGGAAAGCTTGTGCTGTAATAGCCGAGCCCGGTGTACGGTATGGTTTAAGATTTTGTATGATTATTGGCTATTTGGGTAAGTTTAAGTATAGTTTGGATGTTAAGAGTTTCGATTTATGATTTTAGTATGGTTGGTTATAGATGATGTGCAGTGTTTTTGTAGCGGCGTTACGATTAAATTCATGATAAATGGTATATTGATCCAAATGCGGTGAGGCCAATTGGAGTGGTTAGATAAGACATAAGGCTATAACTTTCTTATTTTGAGTTTTGTTCAAATCATTGCGGAAGGTAAGCCAAAAGTGTCCCGAAGAGTGTTGTGGGTTTCGACGTTCCTCCAGTGACACAGGTTGGGAGATTTAGCATAACTTTTTACTCAGACATCCAAATGATCTGAAATTTTGAGGGAGTCAAGATAAGACATAGAGCTACAACTTTGTAGTTTACCACGTTTTCCAATTCGGACGGGAAGAGGCGTTTCTGAGGCGATCTTTGTAGAAGCTGTGCGCAGAGTAAGATTTGGTCCGAAGGTAGAGCGCACCCGCGGTCATGTAAGGACCGCACCCGCGGTCTCAGTGGTTCAGAAAATGGTTTTTGGTCGTAGGCTTGGCGCACCCGCGGTCCTTGGAGTGCCGCACCCGCGGTCTTGCTTTTTGGAGGTATGGTCGAGATTTAAAGTAACTTTTTGGATGATTTGACTTCATTTCTCTTCTTCTTTCCTCCATTCTCGTTTTTCCTCTCTAGAAACAAGGGTTTCCTTCATTTCATTTCATTTCCTACCTTTGATTCTTGGATCTAGTTCGATTTTCGACTTGAGATCGAGGTTCTCCTTGGTGCTAGGAAGCTTAGGTAAGTTTTTGGTTGAGTTCTATCATGGTTTTTGGTAATGAGATGCTATAGGTTGATGTATTGGTTGGTTTAATGGATTATTTGACTTGTATTTTTGGATATTGAGTTGATGTTGGTGTTATTTATGGATTATTGTTGTAGGTGGTGAACCAAGAGCTAAGTTTGAGGTGTTCTATTGGGTTGTAAGTGGAATTTCATCCCTTTGCTCACATGATGATATATGTATTGTGTTTTAAAGGTTTCAAAGTGATATTCCCTTCAATTGATTCATTGTTATGTATTGATTCCATTGATTATCTATTGGAGGCATTGATGTCTCACTATTGTTAATAAGGGAATACAAAAGAAAATATGAGATTGTGAAAGGACGGCTTTAAATGCTATTCAGAGTTCAAATGTTTCTATTGGATTGATAAATATATAGCCAGAGAATTGCATGCAATTAGTTGATCAACGCCCATAGGCTTGTATCCCTCAGAGTTATCGGTTTATATCGATTTGGGATACGAGTACCACAGACAGAGATACTATTGATATCAATCCAACCAGAGAAAAGAGAAATACCATCGTATTGCTATCTATTGCTATTGCTATTGCTATTGCTACAGTTATTGCTACAGTATTCATGTTTCAGAGTTGATGGTATTTATGATTTCAAAGTCATGTTTTACAGAGTATACTATGTATCATTGCTATGTAAGAGTTCCACTTGCTGAGATTTATTCTCATTTCAGTTATTTTCTTGTGATGCAGATTAGAGTGGAGGCCCGGGACGTTGACTGTGGACAGGGAGTCATATGCATGCACTATTGGAAGGATGATTTTGATGGCATGATCATAGGACTGATGTTTTGTATTTTATTATACCTTTTGAATGATCATGTATTTATTTTGGTTGTTAAATGTTTAAAGAAAATGTATTTTGAAACTCCTTCCATATTTTAAAGAAAAATTTATTTCCGCTGTGCATTTTATTTAAAGAGGTCAGAGGTGTCACATTTAGTGGTATCAGAGCGGTGTTCTTCGGACCAATGCATATGACTTCGTCTACTTTCAACTGTCCGGGTATGTTTTCTTTGCATCTATCCATTGTTATCTATTGATATTTCTTTTGTGAGCACATTGTAGAGTAGAGGATGCCACCTAAGAGGAAAGCTGTAGAGGTTGTGATGGGTTTTTGGCTTCTATGGTTGATGTGGATAGCATGGTTAAGTTGAATATTGATGATATTGATGAGATGAGAGAGAGGTATCCTGAGTTGTTCGTGTAGTGACGTCAATTTCGCGGACGAAATTCCTCTAAGGAGGGGAGATTGTAATAGCCGAGCCCGGTGTACGGTATGGTTTAAGATTTTGTATGATTATTGGCTATTTGGGTAAGTTTAAGTATAGTTTGGATGTTAAGAGTTTCGATTTATGATTTTAGTATGGTTGGTTATAGATGATGTGCAGTGTTTTTGTAGCGGCGTTACGATTAAATTCATGATAAATGGTATATTGATCCAAATGCGGTGAGGCCAATTGGAGTGGTTAGATAAGACATAAGGCTATAACTTTCTTATTTTGAGTTTTGTTCAAATCATTGCGGAAGGTAAGCCAAAAGTGTCCCGAAGAGTGTTGTGGGTTTCGACGTTCCTCCAGTGACACAGGTTGGGAGATTTAGCATAACTTTTTACTCAGACATCCAAATGATCTGAAATTTTGAGGGAGTCAAGATAAGACATAGAGCTACAACTTTGTAGTTTACCACTTTTTCCAATTCGGACGGGAAGAGGCGTTTCTGAGGCGATCTTTGTAGAAGCTGTGCGCAGAGTAAGATTTGGTCCGAAGGTAGAGCGCACCCGCGGTCATGTAAGGACCGCACCCGCGGTCTCAGTGGTTCAGAAAATGGTTTTTGGTCGTAGGCTTGGCGCACCCGCGGTCCTTGGAGTGCCGCACCCGCGGTCTTGCTTTTTGGAGGTATGGTCGAGATTTAAAGTAACTTTTTGGATGATTTGACTTCATTTCTCTTCTTCTTTCCTCCATTCTCGTTTTTCCTCTCTAGAAACAAGGGTTTCCTTCATTTCATTTCATTTCCTACCTTTGATTCTTGGATCTAGTTCGATTTTCGACTTGAGATCGAGGTTCTCCTTGGTGCTAGGAAGCTTAGGTAAGTTTTTGGTTGAGTTCTATCATGGTTTTTGGTAATGGGATGCTATAGGTTGATGTATTGGTTGGTTTAATGGATTATTTGACTTGTATTTTTGGATATTGAGTTGATGTTGGTGTTATTTATGGATTATTGTTGTAGGTGGTGAACCAAGAGCTAAGTTTGAGGTGTTCTATTGGGTTGTAAGTGGAATTTCATCCCTTTGCTCACATGATGATATATGTATTGTGTTTTAAAGGTTTCAAAGTGATATTCCCTTCAATTGATTCATTGTTATGTATTGATTCCATTGATTATCTATTGGAGGCATTGATGTCTCACTATTGTTAATAAGGGAATACAAAAGAAAATATGAGATTGTGAAAGGACGGCTTTAAATGCTATTCAGAGTTCAAATGTTTCTATTGGATTGATAAATATATAGCCAGAGAATTGCATGCAATTAGTTGATCAACGCCCATAGGCTTGTATCCCTCAGAGTTATCGGTTTATATCGATTTGGGATACGAGTACCACAGACAGAGATACTATTGATATCAATCCAACCAGAGAAAAGAGAAATACCATCGTATTGCTATCTATTGCTATTGCTATTGCTATTGCTACAGTTATTGCTACAGTATTCATTTTTCAGAGTTGATGGTATTTATGATTTCAAAGTCATGTTTTACAGAGTATACTATGTATCATTGCTATGTAAGAGTTCCACTTGCTGAGATTTATTCTCATTTCAGTTATTTTCTTGTGATGCAGATCAGAGTGGAGGCCCGGGACGTTGACTGTGGACAGGGAGTCATATGCATGCACCGTTGGAAGGATGATTTTGATGGCATGATCATAGGACTGATGTTTTGTATTTTATTATACCTTTTGAATGATCATGTATTTATTTTGGTTGTTAAATGTTTAAAGAAAATGTATTTTGAAACTCCTTCCATATTTTAAAGAAAATTTTTATTCCGCTGCGTATTTTATTTAAAGAGGTCAGAGGTGTCACATGTGCCATCATTTTCATTCTGGAAATCATTGTCTACACTGTGGGGAGGCCCTGTCCAAATTTTGGTCACCATCTGGTCCGAATTCGGCAATCTTTGTACGCCCAAATTTAAGCAAGTTTCGAACTGCATCTTCAACTTTTGGTAAATGGGTTTTTTTTTATGTATTTTCTTATAATTTGAACTTTGCGTAAATATAACATGACTTGCTTGTATGTGTGTCCTTATTTTGGAAAATCAGTGCTTATATAATTTAAAATATCGATCGATGAATGTTATGTTCTTTCTGATTTTGATATTCTTTGGTTCCGCTGAATTCCTTTCAAAATTCTGATAAATTCTTTCCGATAAATATGAATTCTGTGATACAATGTTACAATTCGAATTTGATGTGGGACGATAATTGTAATTTTGTCCGGCCCCCATCAGTGGGTATAAAACTGTGTTTTGTCCCTCGTCAGTGGGTATAAAACTTTGTTCTGGCCTCGCCCCTTAAAGGACTAACATATCTGGGACAATTTAATCATGGAAAATAAGATGAGTAACAATGTTATGTTTGTTCTGATTTGCTCTGAATCGTCTTATTAATTTTGTCTCGTATTTGATTCGGTTATGTTATGATAAGTCAAAAGTAATAAGTTTTGAAAGTTTGTTAAAGAGATGCTTTAAAAATTAAGTTCTATATGTATCTTTGTAAATCGATCGGCCCCACTTGCTGAGTGTTTCCCAAAACATTCACCCCTTACAACTTTCAGATAAGAATGAAGAGCAAATGAATGAGGAGGAACAAGAAGCTTTTTGGGGATGGTGATCGAATGAAAAGAACGAGAATCAAGAATTTACAATTTCTTTTTGTATTTCGCTTCCGCATTTGTGATGTAATTTTTATTCCATTCATTGTAAAGACAATATTTTGTTATATGAAAAAGATTGGTTTTGACCATTTGCTGCGAGGCTTAATTTTTTTCAAGTAATTGTTAAACAATGCCGGATGTGACCGACGCCTCGATTTCAGGGCGTGGCACTCGGAATATGTGTGTACCACCAACAATTTAAAAGATCTCAAAACATAATGATAAGGTGGAAATGTCGGTAGCTTGTTTCAGCATGTGCAACGATATATAATTGACAGCTTCGTTTTTCTTCACAAAAAGTCGCTCACAACAACTGATGTTGTGGGGACCCGAACGCTAATTCATGTCTTAATCATTATTAAAGTCAAATATAACAATTAAGAAAAGTGGGACTAAATGTTTTTTTTTTGTTTTTAAATATAAATGCGGAAATGTAATAGTAATCTATCGGATATACATGTGAATATAAAAGTACAAGTCATGTACTACATGTCTCTATCTCAACTAGGTTCAACATCTATAGATCCAGTGCTGAATCCTATTCTGCTTCTGGGCCCGGATCTCCACGCTAATTATAATCTCTCATCCTCTTCCTGATCCTGGTCCTGTTCCACCTGTTGTCAGCACACATACAAACAAGACAACAGCCGGATAACTCCGGTGAGAATTATATTCCCAGTATAAATCATGTATACATGCATTTCATATAAACAGATATAAAAGCATGAAATCGAAATTCATAACATGTCTCAAATGAGAAACATAAATCCATACAAACTCTGAATCACACTCCGTGACTCACAGACTCTGACTCGACTCATCCTAATCTAGGGATCCCGATCTGAATAAGAACATACACCCACCTACACTCCCAATCGGGGTGGTGGCACGTTCTTATTCACGGACTTTGGCTCTTTTCATATCGAACGTCAGTAATAGAAGAAACTCCAATTCTATCCACTTCGATATAACCAAATGTCCGGTGTCTTGACCTATCCGTCATAGACTTTGGCACTTTCGCCAACTCAGTATCTTGTGACAATGTGCAATGTGCCGGTGATGATTCCATCACTATCAGACACCCCTGTCACGAGATCAATCGTCTCTGCCTAGGCGTATCCACCTATGACTCAATACATAAATCAATAGATCAAAGATATCAATTTAATTCAATTGCAAATATCAATGCAATAAAGTAAAGTATGTGATTTTGGGAAACTCAAGTCAATCGGACTCGAGTTGTGCAATCCCTCATCAACATCAATTTATACATTTCTCTTCTCGGTCTGACGAAGTCGAAGTCTCGAAGTCAAATCTGTCTATATCCCAATCTGACATGGCAATATCGAATAGACACAATATCAATATACAGCTCATTCAAGAGTTGTTCTGATCAATACTCAATTCGAGACATAATCTGATCAATGTCAACAATATAACGATACAATCGAAATCAATACTGAATCTGATCAAAGTCAATCTACTGATGTTTCGACGGCATAACAATACAATCTTGATAACCCCGTCAATCTCAACATCATAGATATAATAATACAACTTAAAATCGATATAAATACGAATCATAATCTCAATTCTGTACAGTCTCGCAATACCAGCAATACAATATCAGTATATTCGAATCAACAACTCCTCTTATCTAAATCTAAATAATATCAATATACCCAGCAATACAATATCAATCAAATATCAATCCCCACACCTCATAATCGATAACAACACAATTCTGATATCACATCGGTCTAATCACAATCAAATCAACTCTAAAAATTCATAACAATTGTATAAACAGTCTGTTCTTCGATCCGATTTCAATTATACAATGTCTGATATCGCAGAAACAACTTATATGGACCATATCTTCTGGCAGTATCATAATTTCAAATCGTGTCAAAATTAATAAAACGTACGTCCAGTTGTAGCCTACGTCGATAGGAACAAGATGTTGTACTCGGATTCAAAATCAGACGGGCGGATTCTGCGTATTCTCAACTTTGCGTATTCTGAACGTCTCGTGCTCGGGCGGTCACAAGTTACCGCTCGGGCGCGGAAGTTTATGTCGAGATACTCAGCTGATCATCTACTGGCGCTTGGGCGGTAATATTCTACCGCTCGTGCGCCAAAAATTCTGTCCAAGAAGTAAACTCATGGTGCATTGGCGCTCGGGCGGTTCTTTTCTACCGCTCGGGCGCAAGATGTTCGGTCCAACATCTTGGCTTATAATGTAACGATGCCCTGCTTCTTCATTTGAGTTCCTATAAACTCAATTATGTCAATTAATCAACGTCTGATTACAGTAATTAAATCTCGGACATTACATTTCTCCCCCCCCCCCCCCTTAGATATGATTTTGTCCCCGAAATCACAGGCAATCAAATTAGATATCAAATCAGATACAAGAAGGAGATACACAGAAGCCAAGAGAAAACTCACCCTAATGAAACAATTCTGAAGTTTGCTGTATCATATTAGATTATGTCTCTCAATTAGCTTCTTCAATGCTCTGACGACTTTGTTGTACTTCTGTAAGGACCTGGACGCTAATTCCAATTTTAATCATTCTTGGAAATGTTCAATCGATTATAATACACAGGGTCTAATTTTTTTTTAAATACAATGCGGAAACGTAATGTAAATCAATCCGAAATACATATTAAATTTAAAATTACAAGTCCTGTACTAAATAAATTCTGGTCCAACTAGGGTTCAATTACTATATATCAAGTGTTGAATCCTAGTTTACTTCTGAGCCCGGATCTCCACGCTATCTAGTCCTGTCTCGTTCTCTTCTTGACCCTGATCATGTCTCACCTGTTGTCATGCACACATACAAACAAGACAACAGCCGGATAACTCCGGTGAGAATTACATTCCCAGTATAAATCATGTATACATGCATTTCATATACACATATATAAAAGCATAAACAAATATCTATAACATGTATCACAGTCAGAAACATGAATCGATATCAACAGTATATCATACTCTGAACATGTAGCAAATCAGAAACATGACTCGATATCAAACTCTGAATCACACTCCGTGACTCTTCGACTCTGACTCTACTCAGTCCTAATCTAGAGATCCCGGTGTCTGGATATTGACAAATATATCGAATCTCAGTAGATAGAAATGAATCAACTCCTAAACGTCATCGATATAATTCATTTATCCAGTGTCTGGGCGAATCGGCCACAGAATTGACGAATCAGCCAAAGACTAGAAGAATCAGGCAGTGACTAGGCGAATCAGTCGATAGCTAGACGAATCAGTCTATGACTCAATACATATATTGTCTATGAATCAATAGACCACACACATCAATATCCTTAATTGCAAATATCACTGCAATAAACTAAGGTATGTGATTTAGGGAAACTCGAGTCAAACCTCACTCGAGTTGTGCAATCCCAACTCAACATTAATTTATGCCTTTATCTTCTTGATCTGATGAAAATGAAATCTCGTATTCAACTCTGCCCATACCCAATCTGGCAATGACAATATCGAACAGGCACAATATCAATATATAACTCAATTCAGAACCTGTTCTGATCAATATTCAAATCAAAATACAATCTGATCAATGTCAACAAAGTATGATACAGTCTCAATCAATACTGAATCTGATCAATATCAATCTACTGATGTTTCGACGGCATAACAATACAGTCTCGCTAACCCCGTCAGTCTCACATCACAGATATAATAACAGAACTCATAATCAATAACAATACAGTTCTGATATCGAATCTCAATCAAATTAAGTCCGAAAATCATAACAATTACATAAACAGTATGTTCTTCGATCTGATTTCAATTATACGATGTCTACTATATAAGAAACACCATATATAATTCATATCCGATTCTGACAATATCATAATTTCAAATCGGATCTAATCGTAACAAAACTTACGTCCAGTTGTAGCTGTCGCTGAGAAGATCACAGAACTGTGCTCGGATTCAAATTCGGACGAACAGATTCTCACCAAGTCAAATTATAATCTTCGTAAGCTTTTCTTCAAACTTTCATTTCTTTCCTTTCTATTATGAGGAATTTGCCTTTGTGTATATATATATATATATATACATCTCGTGCATGTAAGGACAAGTGTCTCATACCTTTGTGCAACACGTCTCGCGCATATGCGCGACCCTCCTCGGCGCATATGCGCTAGACACTAAGTCTGGGTGCGTACTTCTCACAGCAGCTCGCGCATATGCGCGCCTTCACTCGGCGCATATGCGCGAGGTCCTCTGGACATTTACTTTGGCTACTAGACACCTTGCGCATATGCGCGCCCTCACGCCGCGCATATGCACGGGGTCTTCTGCCAAATCCGTGCATGTGTGCGCACCAGATCGTGCATGTGCGCGAATTGCGTCTCCCTCGCACATATTTCGTGTCTTTTCTCGTCTTTTCCGATCTGATCCTTTCCGTCTATAACCACATCAATTAATCACTAAATCATTTCAGATTAATTTCATATTAGGGTAATAAAATCTCGGGCATTACAACTTCCAACAGCAGAATAGTCTTCATTCTGAAGTATCTCTCTTTCAGGGATTTCTGATTTCAATCTGGAATAATAATTCAAGAAGTATAATATCATAATACCACTTGAAATAATTCTGATAGAATCGATCTCAAATACTGGTTATACAATATCCGTATATACCCATCAACAGCTCATAAAAAATAAACACAATTATCTGCTATCAATCTATTCAATCCCAGTCAATTTCAATATGTAATCTTCTGTCTCAAATACCACCGGTCATCATCCGGCGTTGGTATATTTAGTCTGTCTATTCTAAGATGTCTTCATTTCTTCTAGATCAGCTTCACTTTTCAATCACATCTCAAATCATATCAGGTCCAATATCAGGAACCTCAGAGATATCATCTCACTAAAGAGGGAATCTGCATTTCTTTCCGTACAACGTTTCAAATGGTGCCATCTCGATATTCGTCTGATAGCTGTTGTTGTACGAAAACTCACGACATGACGTAAATCCTGCCAACTAGTGCTAAAATCAAGCACTACAACTCTAAGCATATTCTCCAAAATCTGGATAATCCACTCTGACTGTCCGTCAGTCGGTGAATAATATGCAATAATCATATATAATCTCGTACCTACTCTTGTTGTACACTACGCCAAACATGCAAAGTCAACCAAAATCATGGTTTGGTATAATCAACTCTCGACATTCTGTGTAATCTGATCACTTTTCAGACAGAATCTCAGTAATATCATCATATCTGTACGTCTTCATGTATGAGCTAGCACTCGCCGACTGGGTCAGTCTGTCACTCCTAACTCAATCAATGCTTAATCCCGAGAGCAGTGCGGTAGCTTCATCACAATATCCCTGGAAATGTAATCCTATTTCCATTCAGGAATCGATAAGCTATATAACCAATCTCCTGGTTTCTTTCTTTCTGTCTTCATTTGTCAGCAATTCATACATTTCAATACAAACTCAACCATATCTAATCTCATTTGTTTCAATTAAAACTATCTTTTCGATCATAAGAATAAATATTGCATTAATTGTTGTGCACTTCAAACAATACCTGTCGTTTAAGATCTGAAATATTCGGCACACATACGATTATTAACATATAACACACTGTCACAAACTTGTTATTCTGATCGATACCCTGCTCTGACTATCGATACTCAAGTTCTGCCCATTCTGATCAACTTTCTGAACTGTTTTAACTCTCAAAATCAGTTCTGGTTCGGCTTGAACGGTATCAAGTCTCAACTTTCTACAATCTGTATCAAATACTGCTCCAGAAAATAACAATTCTCAATCGGATTTAAACAACAGTCAGATATAATAGCCTGCTAAACTCATGCAACTATAAATTTCTGACACCGATGTCAATCTAGGCCAACTGATCACGGCTTAACTCTGCTAAAATCAACAGATATATCATCTTCAGATATAACAAGCCCTATATACAATCTGCCTTAATCAAGATTCACAATTCAACAGTTTTTGTATACCACATCTCGGAATATTCAGTACAGTACTCAGATATTTAACAGAATCAGTCATAACCTTCGAATATACCAGAATATCATAGATAAAAAAAATCAGAGAATCATCAAAATATTCTGAACACAAAGTTTATCAAGTCACCACTATAGCTGATACATCCCTAACGAGAAACACTCAATCAGATGTAACTCGCAGGCAGAAATCTTCTAACTGGTCTTTCCAGTCTTTTCAATTCAATCAATATCATTCTGTACGAAATTTTAAAATAAGAGCAGTACCTGGTATCAAGTCAAGATTGAAATCAATCTTCCTGATTAAAGGCAAACCCGGAAGATTCATTTGAGACGACTTTAGCAACGCTCATGTCACTTGCAAATCAGTCAATGATACGCTCCATCTCAGTAAATCAACTGAATGCATAAGGAATCACTCTGTTCCTTTCGATAATTATCTAGTCATGAACATCACATATATCAAAGGTATTCTAAATCCAGAATCCTTACCATAGCATGTTCATTCTTCGGCCATTTCAGGTCCGAATCTTACCATTTCCTGGAAATAATCTGCGATAGCTCTGTACTTGGCCAACACATCAATATCAATAATGCGGTCAGAATCAAATGACACCAAGTACTATATCATCTAACTCAATCTCATATCTGTCATACTGTAGCATACAAGATCTAACAGATGTCATGGATACAAAACCTCTCCCCAACAGAAAAGAGATCAATACTACAGCATATAATAACTCAATACTCAAAGCATATATCAATGCAATTCATTCAAAAATCATATATATACAGTGTGTACTAATATTTCTCAATATATAGGTACGCAGAATAATTATAAAAGATCAATTACCTGCCACTATATCATCAAGTGCATCCTGGATTCATTCCTCGGTTACTACCACCACTTTGGCTTCCTGCTGACCCTAATTGAGACTGAGTAGAGGGTGGTTGGAAAGAGCGAACAACAGAAGATGATCTATCGATCTGAGTCACTATCCAGATGACTCTGCTCCCTTGAACCTTCGGGAACCTTTCTGTGGACAAACTCTAGCAAAGTGTCCTTGCTGTTTGAAAATGTTGCAACTACCATACACTCCTTGGCATTGCTTTGTGAGATGTCTTCCTCCACAGGTTCTACAATAGACCCCGGCATAACTCGGGCTAGAACTACTGGAGCTAGATGAACCGCTCCCTAACTTCTTAAACTGCTTCTTTCTAGCTTTTAACTGTTCTTTCTTCCCAATACTACTACTACCAACCTCCAATTTCAAAGGGGATTGTAGGAATTGGTCTGGATATTGTTGTTGTTTCTGAGATTGGATCACATACAGCCTTTCTTGTTGTCGAATCAAACTTGCTTCGGCTCTCTTTGCTCTATTCAAGGCATCAGAAAACGTATAGGGTCGCTACACATTTACCAACGCATGTATTCCAGGATTCAATCCATTAATAAACCGATCAGTTACAACTTCATCATTTCCAGCCACGTGAGGTGCAAAACTTAGCAAAGTAGAGAATTTAGCAACATATTCTTCAATGTTTAGCTGATCCTGTTTCAAATTTTCAAACTCTGCCCTCTTGTCCTCTCGGTACGAACCTGGGAATAACCTTTTATAGAATTCAACTTTAAAGATTTTCCACGTAATCACTGTACCATGCTGTTCTAGGACTTCTTTGGTTGCGATCCACCAACTCTTTGCGACTTCCCGTAACTGGTGCCCAATCAGTTTAACTCTTTGTTCATCTGGATAATCAAGTGAATAAAATAGCATCTCGATATCGTCGAGCCAACTCTCACATTCACTCGTCGTCTCAATACCCCTCAGAATCAACGGTTGAAATGACTAAAACCTCATCATCTGTGTTTCCATCAGAGTTTCTGACACATCCATCTGATCAGTCACCCTACTTTCTCGTTCTGGAATTCTTCGATGAGGGATATCTGATGATCACAAAAGTCAGCAATCACATGAGACAAATCCGTCTCAGTCCCTTTCTGATCAGCTTACCTCTGATCAAAATCGGTTCTGATCCATTCTCAAATAATACATATTACCAAATCAACTGAGATATTCAGGTAACATGTATCTTCAGAAACAGTAAACACATACTGTAATATTACCATATACAATGTAATTCAACATTATCGTAATCACATGCTAGCAATCACATGTAAGGAAAGAAAACTCATTCTACCCCGCTCACTATCTTCTATTTCAATCTCAAGAACCTACAGTTTTAGACCTATTGCTCTGATACCACCTGCTGTGGGGACCCGGACGCTAATTCATGTCTTAATCATTATTAAAGTCAAATATAACAATTAAGAAAAGTGGGACTAAATGTTTTTTTTTGTTTTTAAATATAAATGCGGAAACGTAATAGTAATCTATCGGATATACATGTGAATATAAAAGTACAAGTCATGTACTACATGTCTCTATCTCAACTAGGTTCAACATCTATACATCCAGTGCTGAATCCTATTCTGCTTCTGGGCCCGGATCTCCACGCTAACTATAATCTCTCATCCTCTTCCTGATCCTGGTCCTGTCCCATCTGCTGTCAAGCACACATACAAACAAGACAACAGCCGGATAACTCCGGTGAGAATTATATTCCCCGTATAAATCATGTATACATGCATTTCATATAAACAGATATAAAATCATGAAATCGATATTCATAACATGTATCAAATGAGAAACATAAATCCATACAAACTCTGAATCACACTCCGTGACTCACAGACTCTGACTCGACTCATCCTAATCTAGGGATCCCGATCTGAATAAGAACATACACCCACATACACTCCCGATCGGGGTGGTGGCACGTTCTTATTCACGGACTTTGGCTCTTTCCATATCGAACAACAGTAATAGAAGAAACTCCAATTTTATCCACTTCGATATAACCAAACGTCCGGTGTCTTGACCTATCCGTCACAGACTTTGGCACTTTCGCCAACTCAGTATCTTGTGACAATGTGCAATGTACCCGTGACGATTCCATCACTATCAGGCACCCCTGTCACGAGATCAATCGTCTCTGCCTAGGCGTGTCCACCTATGACTCAATACATGAATCAATAGATCAAAGATATCAATTTAATTCAATTTCAAATATCAATGCAATAAAGTAAAGTATGTGATTTTGGGAAACTGAATTCAATCGGACTCGAGTTGTGCAATCTCTCATCAACATCAATTTATACTTTTCTCTTCTCGGTCTGACGAAGTCGAAGTCTCGAAGTCAAATCTGTCCATATACAATCTGATATGACAATATCGAATAGACACAATATCAATATACAGCTCATTCAAGACCTGTTCTGATCAATACTCAATTCGAGACATAATCTGATCAATGTCAACAATATAACGATACAATCGAAATCAATACTGAATCTAATCAAAGTCAATCTACTGATGTTTCGACGGCATAACAATACAATCTTGATAACCCCGTCAATCTCAACATCACATATATAATAATACAATTTATAATCGATATCAATACGAATCATAATCTCAATTCTGTACAGTCTCGCAATACCGGCATTACAATATCAGTATATTCGAATCAACAACTCATCTGATCTAAATCTAAATAATATCAATATACCCAGCAATACAATATCAATCAAATATCAATCCCCACATCTCATAATCGATAACAACACAATTCTGATATCACATCGGTCTAATCACAATCAAATCAACTCTGAAAATTCATAACCATTGTATAAACAGTCTGTTCTTTGATCCGATTTCAATTATACAATGTTTGATATCGCAAGAAAAACATATATGGACCATATCTGATTCTGGCAGTATCATAATTTCAAATCGTGTCAAAACTTAATAAAACTTACGTCCAATTGTAGCCTGCGTCGATAGGAACACGAGGTTGTACTCGGATTCAAAATCAGACGGGCGGATTCTGCGTATTCTCAACTCTACGTACGGACTTGGAGCTTTTCTTTTCTTTCTCCTTTTTCTTCTTTCGTTTGCTGAGGGAAAGGAACGATTGTATGTGTATATATATATATATATATATATATGTATATATATATATATATATATATATATATATATATTGCATGAAATGATACAAGTGGCTCGTTGCATGTTCTGCACGTCTCGCGCTCGGGCGGTCACAAGTTACCGCTCGGGGCGGAAGTTTCTGTCGAGATACTCAGGTGATCATCTACTGGTGCTCGGGCGGTAATATTCTACCGCTCAGGCGCCAAACATTTTGTCCAAGAAGTAAACTCATGGTGCATTGGCGCTCGGGCGGTTCTTTTCTACCACTCGGGCGCAAGATGTTCGGTCCAACATATTGGCTTATAATGTAACGATGCCCTGCTTCTTCATTTGAGTTCCTATAACCTCAATTCTGTCAATTAATCAACGTCTGATTACAGTAATTAAATCTCGGGCATTACAGATACTCTCTCAAAATAATATAACACTTAAAGCTCATGGTGTCCCTTGACCATGTATGGTCACACTGGACAATCTTCAAAATGAATGAACACTCATTTTTATATATAAAAAAAACTCATCATGTTCAAGTTAAATATTATTTTTTTCTAAATTTTGCATTATATCTTTCAAAATAATGTCATTTAATATATTAATCATATCTTCAACATATCATAAAACATGTTCAAGCAATTCTTTTTTAATTATCTCCTTATCTTCAAAAATTCCAAATCAATATTTTAAATTTTCTTGACAAATAATTTTAAAACTAAAGCCAACAAAAAACATCTAACATATATGATATTTTTTTAAAAAAAATTATTTTTAATTTAGTACTTTTAATGATAATGTTTTATATTATGAATGATATAATCATTTAAAAAATTCAAAAATTTGGATAAAGGTTATTGAAAATATTTTAGTAGTTATAAAAATTATAGAAAGTAGATACGACAGTTGTAGTATCCCGATGCCTAATTTGAGTTAATTATTGGATTAATTGTATTTCGGTGGGATCGGAAGGACCGAACCGGGTTCGGATCGTCCGAAGTTGGTTCGGATCGTCCGAAGTGGGTTCGGATGGACCGTTCTGTTCGGAGTCAGACGAGTCATGTCATGTCAGAGTTCGGATCGTCCGATCAGGGTTCGGATCGTCCGAAGACAGGTGGCTGGACACGTGGAAGACATGCAATGTTCGGATCGTCCGAAGTGGATCGGATCGTCCGAAGTGTACCGGATCGGAGCGTCCGAAGTGGATCGGATCGTCCGATCGTTGTCTATAAATAGAAGCGCGAGGCTTCACTTTTCACTCGCCAATTCCGAGAGTTCCAGAGCGTTTTAGTCGTTTCTGATGGGTTTTTAGTCTTTTCCCGAGGTTCGGGCACTAGCGGGGAGCTACTGGTTTTGTAGCGGAGCTGTGCTCTAGTTGGGGGCTAGCGGCATCAGTGGGCTGACTACGGACGCAGGTATAGTTCTGGGTTCCCTTTGAGATTTGGGAGTATCTATTAGTCTAGTTAAGGCTTTTAGATGTGGTTTAGTGATATGGTATCACTTGGATTGTAGGCTTGATTCTAGGGCTGATTGCTAGGATCTACTGGTTTGAGGTACGAAAGTACTATCCGAGATAGCAGGATTGAGTATGCTTTACTATGTGTTGCATGTTTATATGTTGCATTATTATCTGTCATATGATGCATGGTTTATTATGCGGCATTTGCATAATCATGTTGAGCCTGATTATCTTTGAGATAGCCTGTTGAGAGGGTGCTCAGCCCTCATTTGTTGTGGATGGTTGGACCCCGTTGGCCGACGGTGGTCAGGTCACCGGTATATCCACAGGTTCATTTGGTATGGGAGCCACCTCCTGGTGCGACGGCGCAGAGTGCTACATACCTTGACGTCATTTGTCTGAGCAGTATTTCGTTATACCCAGATCCTGGTATCCAGTACATTTTGCATACATGCATGTCATAGTCTTGTATACTCATGCTTTCGGTACTGAGCGTTTTATGCTCACGTCCTCGGTTTATCTCTGTTTTGGACACCCTATTCGATGGGGCAGGTCTCAGGTTAGACGGTCCAGGAGGGAGTGGACAGGGAGCTGGCAGAGGTTGACCTGTAGTTGTTGGTATTTGTTCTTGGAATTTAGTTCGATCTGGTTGTTTAAGTATTTTGTACTTACAGATTCGATTGGGTTGTATTATTGTTTTTCCGCTGTTTACCTGATTCAGTTTTAAATGATAATTTTGCATGCTTAAGTTCTGATTAGTAGGTGATTCTGGAACGGGTCACTACATTTATGGTATCAGAGCATGCATTAAGATTTTGGGATTTAGAACTATTCTTTTGGGTTTAATCTCTGGTAACTTTTGTAGCTAAGAGATGTCTTGTTTTGACGACGATGCTAGTAGTCATGGCAGCGTTGGACGCTGGGGAGACCGCGACGATCGGGAACGTCGTCGAGAGCATCGAGAACGTCGTCAACACCGTCGTGATGAGCCTCGGAGTTTTAGTATGCATCGGTTCTTGCAGATGGGGCCGAAACCTCTTTCGGGCGGTGAGACTCCGGATGTTGCGGAGAACTGGCTTGAGAGGATGGAGAGCTGCTTCAAGACTTTTCAGTGCTCGGCGGAGCAGCAGATTGATACCCTTGATTTATTGCTGGAGGGTGGTGCGCGCAAGTGGTGGAGGTCTACCTCTGCACCGATAGTTCAGCGACAGGGTCGAGTTATTTGGGCCGATTTCCGAGCCGCTTTCATGTTGCTTTACTTTCCGCCAGCTCTTCTGCAGACCAAGGCGATTGAGTTGATCAATCTGAAGCAGGGAAGTTTGTCTGTTGATGAGTATCAGCAGAAGTTCTTTGAGTTGCTTCCATATGTTCCGCATGTCAGTGACAATGCTATGGCCAAGTATAACCATTTTCTTCAGGGCCTCAATCAGGAGATTTATGATCGGGTTGTTGTCTGCGATGATCCGACATCGTATGAGGGCCTTGTAAATCGTTGTCGCCAGGCTGAGGGCAGTTTGTTGAGAGGTCGAGCCATGCAGTCTGCTCGTCCTACTAGTTCTTTGGGTCCCCGCGCCCAAGCATTTAAGAAGGCTGGATCTACTTCTTCTTCCTCTGGATCTGGAGGAGTTCACCATTTTGGGAAGAAGAGGGGCCCGTGTCAGCACTGCGGGAAGGATCACCCGACGGAGCGTTGTCGCAGGGTTGCGGGTACTTGTTACAAGTGCGGTAAGATGGGCCACATGAAGAGAGATTGTCCACAGACGGGCGGAGGATCAGGATCTGGTTCTCAGGCTTCAGTTCATCAGAGGCCACAGCAGGGACAGTCTACTCAGGGTTCTAACCTCCGACCGCGTACTCAAGGGCAGGTCTTTGCTCTTAACCAGGATCAGGCGGCTGAGGAGAACGAGAGAGTTATCGCAGGTGTGTTTTTATTATGTGGATTACCTGCTTACATTCTCATTGATACTGGTGCATCGCATTCATTCATATCGGCGAGATTTGCTAAGCGTCATGCGTTACCTTTCACTTCTTTGGACGTTGTGGTATCTGTTTCCACACCGATGGGTCATTCGGTGCTAGCTAAACGTCTAGTTTTGGGTTGTCCTCTAGAGTTTGAGGGTAATGTTTTAACTGCTAATTTGATGATTCTTGCGATGGAGGATTTTGATTGCATTCTGGGAATAGATGTGCTGACTGTGTTTAGAGCTACTGTGGACTGTTATCAGAAGTTTGTGCAGTTTCGTCCAGTTGAGGGCGACAGTTGGTTTTTCTATGGAGAGGGAGCGCGACCCCCGATGCCTGTGGTTTCTGCTCTGAAAGCCTGTCGTGCTTTAGAGTCGGGCGGGGAAGGCTACCTTATCTATGCTATTGATTCGTCCGCAGATAGTATCGGTGTCGGTGACATTCCAGTGGTTTGCGATTTTCCGGATGTTTTTCCCGAGGAGATTCCTGGTTTTCCTCCTGTTCGGGAAGTAGATTTCGGCATTGATTTAGTGCCAGGCACGGCACCAATCTCTAGAGCTCCTTATCGTTTAGCTCCATCGGAGATGCAAGAATTGAAACAGCAGTTGCAGGATCTTCTTGACAAGGGGTATATTCGACCCAGTGTGTCCCCGTGGGGAGCACCAGTTCTTTTTGTCAAAAAGAAGGATGGTTCTATGCGGCTCTGCATAGATTATCGGCAGTTGAATCGTGCGACGATAAAGAATAAGTATCCGTTGCCACGGATTGATGATTTATTTGATCAACTGCAAGGTACCTCTGTGTATTCCAAGATTGATTTAAGGTCTGGTTATCATCAGCTTCGAGTTCATCAGGGAGATATATCGAAGACTGCATTCAGGACCCGGTATGGGCATTATGAGTTTCTGGTTATGCCTTTTGGGGTGACGAATGCACCAGCAGTTTTTATGGATCTGATGAATCGGGTATTTCGGGATTTCTTGGATAAGTTTGTTGTGGTGTTTATAGATGATATCTTAATCTATTCGCATGATCAGCAAGAACACGCACAACACTTGAGGATTATTTTACAGACACTTCGCGAGAATCAGCTTTATGCGAAGCTAAGTAAATGTGAGTTTTGGATTGACAGGGTTGTATTCCTTGGTCATGTCATTTCTAGCGAGGGAGTTTCAGTTGACCCGAGCAAGGTGGAAGCGGTATTGAACTGGTCGCGTCCGACGACAGTAGCCGAGATCCGCAGTTTTCTGGGGTTGGCTGGGTATTATCGCCGTTTCATTGCCAACTTCTCTCAGATTGCTAAGCCACTCACTCAGCTCACTCGGAAAGATGTTTCATTTGAGTGGACATCAGAGTGCGAAGAGAGTTTCTGGGAACTTCGCAGACGTTTGACATCTGCGCCTGTTTTGACTTTACCGTCTGGATCTGGTGG
Source organism: Primulina eburnea (assembly GCF_022965805.1). Taxonomy (NCBI): domain Eukaryota; kingdom Viridiplantae; phylum Streptophyta; class Magnoliopsida; order Lamiales; family Gesneriaceae; genus Primulina; species Primulina eburnea. The sequence continues at coordinate 31,472,267 of NC_133110.1, forward strand.
TTTCAGTGTTTACACCGATGCCTCTTTACAGGGACTAGGGTGTGTTCTGATGCAGAATGAGCATGTGATTGCTTATGCGTCGAGACAGTTAAAGCCTCATGAGGAAAACTATCCTGTTCATGATCTGGAATTAGCAGCGATCGTTTTTGCTTTGAAAATCTGGCGCCATTATCTGTATGGTGAGCGATTTGAGATCTTCACTGATCATAAGAGTTTGAAGTATCTGTTCACTCAGGCTGAGTTGAACATGCGTCAGCATCGTTGGATGGATCTACTCAAGGATTACGATTGTGAGATCAAGTATCATCCAGGATCTGCGAATCTCACGGCCGATGCTCTTAGTCGCAAGGTGAGGTTATCTGCTCTTCAGACTTGTGCTGTATCTGGGATTATTCAGGATTTCTGTTCGATGGGATTCAATTGTAAGCATCGGAAGGGAACAGAGAGTATCCGTATAGCTACTATTTTGTCCGAGCCAGTTTTGTATTCTCGGATTAGAGATGCTCAGATGTCTGATTCTAAGGTTCAGAAATTAGCTCGGTTGGCTGATGGAGATAATACTTCTGGATTCCACTATCAGTCCGAGGGTCTTTTGTGCTTATCTGGTCGTGTTGTTGTACCGGAAGATGACACTTTGAGGGAGGAGATTTTGTCCCAGGCTCATCGTAGCAAGTTGAGTGTTCATCCAGGGAGCAACAAGATGTATAAAGATTTGAGGACTCGATTTTGGTGGAAGGGTATGAAACGTAATGTTTATCAGTATGTCTCCAAGTGCCTAGTCTGTCAGCAAGTGAAGGCTGAGTATCGACGACCCGGAGGTTTGTTACAGAATCTTCCTATTCCGGAGTGGAAGTGGGAGCATATCACGATGGACTTCGTGACTCACTTGCCTATGTCTGTGGGGAATAGAGATGCTATCTGGGTGGTAGTGGATCGGCTTACTAAGTCTGCCCATTTTCTTCCGTATAACAGAGATTTCACTTTCGATCGGATGGCACGGTTGTACATTCAGGAGATTGTACGGTTTCATGGTGTGCCTGTGAGTATCGTTAGTGACAGAGATCCTCGTTTTACATCTAGATTTTGGGGCAGCTTTCAGCAAGCTTTGGGCACTACCTTGAGTTTGAGTACTGCATATCACCCAGAGACTGACGGTCAGTCAGAGAGGACTATTCGTACTCTTGAGGATATGTTGAGATCTTGTGTGATGGATTTCGGGCCAGCTTGGCAGGATCATCTGCCACTGATAGAGTTTGCATACAACAACAGTTTTCATAGGAGTATTGGTATGTCTCCGTTTGAAGCATTGTATGGTCGACGTTGTCGTACTCCCCTGTTCTGGGAAGAAGTCGGAGAACGACAGGTCGAGGGTCCAGAATTGATTCAGCAGGCCATGGACAAAGTTCTTGTGATCAAACAGCGGATCAAGACTGCTCAGGATCGACAAGCGAGTTATGCGAACACCAAGCGCAGACCTCTTCATTTTGATGCAGGCGAGAAAGTGTTTCTCAAGGTATCACCTTTTCGGAGGATTCTGAGATTTGGACTCAAGGGTAAGCTATCTCCGAGATTCATTGGTCCTTTTGAGATCTTAGAATGTGTGGGAGATTTGGCCTACAGATTAGCTTTGCCACCGTATCTGTCTAGTGTTCACAATGTGTTTCATGTGTCCTTGCTGAGACGATACGTAGCGGATGAGTCTCATGTTTTGCATCCAACAGAAGTTCAGCTGAATCCGGATTTGTCTTTTGTGGAAAGACCGGTTTCGATCTTAGACCGGAAGGATAAGGTACTGCGGAATAAGACTATTCCTCTTGTCTTAGTGCAGTGGCAGCGCCGAGGTACTGAAGAAGCTACTTGGGAACTAGAGAGTCGCATGCGGTCAGAGCATCCAGAGATGTTCTAGTTGTAGTATTTTCAGTTATGATTGTAATTTCAGTTGTGCTTTCAGTTGTAATTCATTCTTAAGTTGAATGTATTGTTGTTCAGAATTGTCATTCTTCAGACTCGATTTCGCGGACGAAATCCTTTTTAGAGGGGGAGAATGTAGTAGCCCGATGCCTAATTTGAGTTAATTATTGGATTAATTGTATTTCGGTGGGATCGGAAGGACCGAACCGAGTTCGGATCGTCCGAAGTTGGTTCGGATCGTCCGAAGTGGGTTCGGATGGACCGTTCTGTTCGGAGTCAGACGAGTCATGTCATGTCAGAGTTCGGATCGTCCGATCAGGGTTCGGATCGTCCGAAGACAGGTGGCTGGACACGTGGAAGACATGCAATGTTCGGATCGTCCGAAGTGGATCGGATCGTCCGAAGTGTACCGGATCGGAGCGTCCGAAGTGGATCGGATCGTCCGATCGTTGTCTATAAATAGAAGCGCGAGGCTTCACTTTTCACTCGCCAATTCCGAGAGTTCCAGAGCGTTTTAGTCGTTTCTGATGGGTTTCTAGTCTTTTCCCGAGGTTCGGGCACTAGCGGGGAGCTACTGGTTTTGTAGCGGAGCTGTGCTCTAGTTGGGGGCTAGCGGCATCAGTGGGCTGACTACGGACGCAGGTATAGTTCTGGGTTCCCTTTGAGATTTGGGAGTATCTATTAGTCTAGTTAAGGCTTTTAGATGTGGTTTAGTGATATGGTATCACTTGGATTGTAGGCTTGATTCTAGGGCTGATTGCTAGGATCTACTGGTTTGAGGTACGAAAGTACTATCCGAGATAGCAGGATTGAGTATGCTTTACTATGTGTTGCATGTTTATATGTTGCATTATTATCTGTCATATGATGCATGGTTTATTATGCGGCATTTGCATAATCATGTTGAGCCTGATTATCTTTGAGATAGCCTGTTGAGAGGGTGCTCAGCCCTCATTTGTTGTGGATGGTTGGACCCCGTTGGCCGACGGTGGTCAGGTCACCGGTATATCCACAGGTTCATTTGGTATGGGAGCCACCTCCTGGTGCGACGGCGCAGAGTGCTACATACCTTGACGTCATTTGTCTGAGCAGTATTTCGTTATACCCAGATCCTGGTATCCAGTACATTTTGCATACATGCATGTCATAGTCTTGTATACTCATGCTTTCGGTACTGAGCGTTTTATGCTCACGTCCTCGGTTTATCTCTGTTTTGGACACCCTATTCGATGGGGCAGGTCTCAGGTTAGACGGTCCAGGAGGGAGTGGACAGGGAGCTGGCAGAGGTTGACCTGTAGTTGTTGGTATTTGTTCTTGGAATTTAGTTCGATCTGGTTGTTTAAGTATTTTGTACTTACAGATTCGATTGGGTTGTATTATTGTTTTTCCGCTGTTTACCTGATTCAGTTTTAAATGATAATTTTGCATGCTTAAGTTCTGATTAGTAGGTGATTCTGGAACGGGTCACTACAACAGTGATAACTGCCAGCCCCGAGACAGGGGTTAGTTGATATCAACGTTGTTCAACAATCACTTAATCGCCAAACAACAAGCCTCGTAGTTCAGTATAAATCAAAACCAGTCTATTTCATAAATAACTCAAAATAATCTTGTCTTACAGCGATAAATTCCAAAACGAAATAAAGTGTGCGAAAACATTGTACAGCTTGAATCAAAACTTAAGAAGAACATAAGCGAGTAATCTTCATGTCTCGAAAATTCATCACCAACCCCAAAATATGTTTTATTCATCCTCGTATACTTGATCTTCCTTCTTATCTGAAGAGGGTAGATTAAAGAGTGAGTGTGTGAGGAAACACTGAGCATGTGCGAGCCGATCGGTCAAATGGCACTGAAATCATCTTATTTTACATGACTAACTGATTAGTTCACTAAGTTATATCTTTTAAGAGGGTGAGGCTATAGTATCGGTTATTATATCTCACCGCATGAGGGCCAAATCAAATCAAATGTCATAATTTTCTGACCATTTCAAATGCAAATCATATGAGTGTCTTCAAAAATATTTTTCTCAAACATGATTTCAAGTATCATTTAGCAAATCGAAGGAATAACATATGTCAATCGAATTTCTATAAAACATATATAATTTATTCTTATGCAAACTTGGACACACTTATGAAGAACAAATATGGTTATATATATATATATATATATATATATATATATATATATATATATATATATATATATATATATCATATATCATATATTACACTTACGAAATGCAAGTGTACATAAAAGTATAGCAAAAATCCCCTTACGAAGAATTATAGATAACAAAAGCCTAGTTACTCTTGGTTCAAATGTATTATTAGAACTTAAGATACTTAGGTAAAGCTTGGGTCGAACATGGGCAGCAATTCGGGTGAAATTAGTCCACACCTAGGTCATGGTTTGGGCAGCACTCGGAAAACACTACAATGGTCGAATGCGGCCTCTTCTCTTTACTTGAAGTGGTTGAGACTTATGAGTGATTTGGGAAGTTTTTTGCTGTGGTTTTACAATGAACCAAAGCCTCTATTTATAGGCCTCCAAGGGTAAGGTGATTGGTCACTCAGTTCAATATAATTTATCTCATCTTAAATGTCATTATTCATGGTAATTAACTTCCTCTTAATGACACCTATTCATGACCATTAACCTCATATGAAAAACACCTATTCAAACTCATTAACCTCTTTTTAATTATCATTATTTTGATCTTAATATTGGTAGTTTAATGGCTGATTTATTGGGGTTTAAATTAGTCATTCAAATGTTGATAAATGAAAATGGTTATTTAAATTTCCAAGATTATGATTGCATAAAACTCGAAAATATTGTGTCTAAATGAGCTGAAATTTCCTATGACATAAACTGAAACTTCCTATGACATATACATGTCTTCCCGTTACAAGATTTCGGGTCTTCTCATCCCTCCCTCCTTATTAGAAGTTTCGTCCTCGAAACTTGAGTTAACTCGATGTAGATATAAAAGGATTGATAAATTCGAAATTTAAATATATTTTGAATGATAAATGGTTCATGTTCAATTGATTCAAGGAAAATGTAAAATTGAATCCTATAATGCGAATATGGTAGATTTTGAAAAAAAGTAGTGAAATTCAAAAAAAATATGGACGAGGGTGTCCTTATTCCAAAAGGCTTATGAGAGTTTAATCTAATTAGTAACGTTTCCGTCTCCTAACTCCTTATTAGCATTTTCTCCTTGTGTATTTAGTAGTTCTGGCATATGCTCGAGTGCAATTTGTTGGTTGGCGATTTCTGCACTCAAGTTTTGGTTGCTGGGCTCAAGTTATTGCACATGGTTTTCCATTTCATGACGATATGCATTGAACTCTTAATTGTTGAAGTTGGTCATAAAACCATTTCTTAGCGTGATAGTGGTTGCACCAAGCTTCAGAGGTGGCAAACATTTGTTGACCATACTTTTATGACTCTTGCAACTCTTCTTTATAATCTTTGAGTTGTTTTTCCGCAAATTTCTTGTCGAAAGTGAGTTATCCCACTTTGACTTGAAGGTGATCCCTATCTTCCTTCAATTCCTCTTTGTCATGAAGTAAACTTGTAATGGTACCTTTGAGATGCTTTATTTTGAGCTCGAGGTCCCTAAAGGTCTTGGCTTGTGTTGTCATTTGCGAACAAAACATTGAGAATCTTTAGGTTTGTTCGAGACTTGTTTGAAGGATGGCTCGAAAATATGAGATGATTGTCGATTTTTTTGGTGTGACTTTCTTCATCTATGAGAAGGTATTCATATAGATTCTTTGGAGAAGACGTATGGTAACCTTTTTAAGGCCGTTAATTCAATTTTAATTGTTATAATTAGTACTTAAATGAGTGTTGAATTTTGTGTCAATGAATGTTTTTGCATTTTTAAATAAGAAACATTTAATCACATGAAAATCATGGGATGAAATTTTCGAAATTTGGGCTAAGAAAGATTCAAAATTTCAGAAAAAAAAATACATGGGTGAATGTGATGGCTAAATTCTTTTAAAATTTTGACATTAACAAAATAGAATCGATAATGAGTTTAAAATTAAGAACATATATTTTCAAGTCAAGAACATGTATTCATATGTGTATATATATTTTCTTAAAATCCTAAATATAATTTATCAATTGTATTGAAAATTTAGTCATGAGTATCATCTTCTCACTTAAATATCAATCTAAATTAAACCCAAAAAATCAGGACTTAAAACTTTCTATCGATGATTTAATACAGATAATAGTCCCATAATTATTCTAACATAAATCCGAAAAATAAAAATCTCAAATTTTCTATTGACCATTTAATATAAAGACTAGTCTCAAAATTGATTTCGTATAAATTCCAAAAATCATATCTTAATTTTTTCCGACCACGTGAAATTGGATTTCGAGTTTTCTACGTGGAGTTATAAGTTCTACGAGAGTTTCCCAAAATGGCAAAAACTGAGCGTGGTTACAAGGGGCGTAGGAAGTCATTTCCTGAAAAATCATGGAACGCTTACAAAATGATAAGGTCGTGAATGAACATCAAACAGTAAAATTTACAGTCATTTCGTTCGAGATTTGATTCAGAAAAGGTTTTTCTGGATATTTTCTCAAAGAAGCAAAATTCGAGAATTGACATATGATTTGAAGATTATATGACGAGATCAGTTCCAAATAATTAATGGAATCGAATTCTTGAGTTTCCTACGGGAAGTCACGAGTTCCAAATCTAAGATTGAGGTATATATGAATGACTAAGTTTTTGCCAAAATCTGACTTTGTAAAATTTTGTCTATCAAAATCCCCAGTCGAATTATGAACCTGGTGGCTCTGATACCACTTAAATGTTATGCCGCCAGACCGAGGTTAGTCGACACCGACATTGTTCAACAATCACATAATCGCCAAACAACGAACCTCGTAGTTCAGTATAAACAAAAACCAGTCTATTTCATAATTAACTCAAAATAATCTTGTCTTACAACGATAAATTCTAAAACGAAATAAAATGTGCAATGCGTTGTACAACTTGAATCAAAACTTAGGAAGAACATAAGCGACTAATCTTCATATCTCGAAACTTCATCATCAGCCCCAAAACATGTTTCATTCATCTTCGTATACTTGATCTTCGTTCTTATCTTGAGAGACTAGAGTAAAGGGTGAGTGTTTGGGAAACACTCAGCAAATGGGAGCCAATCGGTCATAGTTCACAAAAAAAATGCATATATATATAAATATATATATATTTATATAATATTGTATATCATTCGAATACAGACAACATGTTCAAATCATATTAAATATAACAAATTGCACTGAAAATAATCATATTTTACGTGGCTAACTTATCAATTCCCTAAGTTATATCCTTTAAGGGGCGAGGTTATAATATCGGTTATTATATCTCACCACATCAAGGAAAAAACAAATCAAATCAAATGTCGGAATTTCCTGACCATTTCAAATTCAAATCATAACAGTGCCTTCAATTTTTTTTTCAAACATGCTTTTAAATATCATTTAGAAAATCGAAGGAACCAGATATGTCGATCGAATTTCAATAAAACATAAATAATTTATTTTTGTGCAAATCTGGATACACTTATGAAGAACAAGATATATGGCAACACTCGGACAACACTACAATGGTTGAATGCAACATCTTCTCTTTAATTGAAGTGGTCGAGATTTATGAGTGATTTAGAATGATTTTTGGTGTGGTTTTACACTGAACCAAAGCCACTATTTATAGGACTTCAAGGGTAAGGTGAAGGATCACTCAATTAAATGTCATTTATCTCATATTAAATGTCATTATTCATGGTCATTAACCTCCTTTTAATGACACGTATTAATGGACATTAACCTCATATTAAAAACATCTATTAATGATCATTAACCTCCTCTTAATTATCATTATTTTGTTCTTAATATAGGTAGTTTAATTGTTGATTTATTGGGGTTTAAATTAGTCATTAAAATGGTGATAAATAGTCAATAATGAAAGGAAAATGATTATTCAAATTTCCAATATTATGATTGTATGTAACTCGAAAATGATGTGCCAGAATTAGCTGAAATTTCCTATGACATAAGCTGAAATGACATATACATGTCTTACAGTTTCAAGATTTCGGGTCTTCACAATAAGAGAATATAAATTTACTAAAATAGTTTTTTACCCTATTTTTATTAAATGAAAATAATGTATTTTATAATTTTAAAGAGATATCATTGGTATTTTAAAAATTCACCATGACATCTAATTTATTTATTATATATTTCTCAAACTTAATAATATAATTTATAAATATAAATGTTCTCGTTGTTGAGGGCACACAACTCAATATACTTCAACACAAAAGCATTTTTAAAACAAAAACAAAATACTCTTTAAAAAAATGCAATGCTGGGTAGTTTGGGATTTGAGAATGGATTTAAATTTTTTAAAAAGGTTTTTGACTAATGCCTTGAGAGATAAAAATGTATATGGGATGTTATTTGTGGAAAAATGGTTTTTTGTTCATAAGTGCCATTAAATTATATTTGTATCCATATTTGTATGAATTATTGAGCATTAATTTGTATTACAATATGCAAGCAAATCTAATGATGAAATCATCATCATTCAGTAATAAATCCATTCAAAAATTAGGAGGTTAATTACAAAAAAAAATTATAGAATGCAATCAGAAAAGTGAAATTATCCACACATTTGTATGTGTTTATGTGCACATATATTGTATCTTCCTCTGCATAGAAACTTAAAATGCATTTACTTTTACTAAAAATAAGTTATTGATCAAGAAAGTGTGAATGAAAGCCCAACAAGTAAGAAAATATTTAGGCTCATTAGGGTAAAAGGTATTGAGCGGATAATTGGTTGAAAGATTGACCAATATTTGGACTCACAACTAACCATGAATCCCACGTGCAACGATGTGAAAGATTGAAAAATCATGGGAAAGAAGTGCAGGGACTTGGAAACAAAAAAAAAAATGTGTAGGGAATTCTAAGACATGTGACACCAATTGTTCAATCTCACTACCCTGCTAATGACAAAGAGATAAATCAAGGGAGTGACCAGCCCAAGAATCTAGGAACAGGTTCAGGAAGTTCAAAGACAAGTGATATTCACGCTACCACAAAGAAGGGATGAGGTGCTTGATGAAAAAAATCAATCGACTATACAAGGGAACAACAATAAAAACGCAGAGCCCATGGTGAATTATGTGCATGTAAGGACAAACCCTCTGCTCCAACATGAAGCGTTTGAAGATGAGACCATTTGTGGATTCCCAAGAGTATACACTATTGTAAATGCTTGGGGGCACAACCATCCAAGTAGGAGTTGAAAGACAAATATAACCCCTCTGTGAATTTGAGCAACACAAATTTATGTGCATTGATTGATCTAGGACAAAGAGGTGAATCAAGGGATTGACCAACCCAATGATTCAGAAATAGGTTTAGGGATTTCAAAGGCATGTGATTTTTACCGCCTTGAAATTATACTCCCTAATTAGGAGGAAGGGTTCACACCACTACAAAAAAGGGAGAAAGTGCCTGGTGAGACGAAAATGAAAATACAGATCAACCCATGAACCATGTGCGTGTAGTGAATAATCCTGGATACCAACTTGAAGAGTTTGAAAATGGGGTCATGTATGGCTACCAGGGACTAAATTCCGGTGCAATAGCTTGGGGGCACAAGCAACCAAGGAGGTATTGAAAGGAATAAACTACACTAAGTACTATCATGTATTTAATCATACTGATAAGAATTGTTGGCTTTTCTAGAATATTTTTCAGGGGAAAAAAGGAATAAAGAAGTATTGGATCCCGAAATACCAAATATTTGAAGTCATCAGGAGAAATAATGAAAAAAGGGTGAGATTTGTTCAACATAAGTATTACAGAAACATTTGCGAGTCCACGTTTCTGGGCCGAGAAACTAATATTTCTTGAGAAGGCCAATTGACAAAAACTAGTGGTTTCAATGGGAGTTGTGTCAAAAAAGATCCAGGATTTACCATGATAGTAAGAATCCATCTTGCTTCAATTCAAGAAGAGCAGAACTTGAGAGGAAATCTGCTGAACAAGGTAGACATGAATACATGAGCCAAGTTCAGTCCAAAATAGCTGATAATGACCGGGTAACAAGAATATGATTTGTGCTTCCTACTCGTAGAGAGTTTGGTGAAGCTTGAAGAGTGGCCCAGCACAAAATTTTTCTAATCCACTCATTAGGACACGAAAAAGAAGGTTATTCAGGGAACGAAAACGGTTTTGAAAAAACGTTGTCGTAGTTCTAATTTTTTTTAAAAAAAATCGGTTAATATTTAGCGACGATTTTATATAAATTAGCGACAGTTTTAACAAAAAAAATTAGCGACGATTTTTTTTTTCAAAAAAATCGGTTAATATTTAGCGACAGTTTTAATAAATCCGTCGCAATTTTAAATTAGCGACGATTTTATGAAACCGCCGCATTTGTAAATTATTGACGGTTTAAAAAAACCCGTCGCTTCATTTAAATGAACGACGAAATAACTCTCGCTAATTTAATAATTGCGACAGTTGTTTTAAAAACCGTCTCTAATAGCGACGGTTTAATAAGATCCGTCACTAATAGCTACAGTTTAATCAGAAACTATCGCTAATAGCGACGATTTATACAAAAACCGTCGCAAATTGTCTATAAATATCTACGTCCTAAGTCATTTTCTTCCACAATAAATTTTTCTTTCTTCCACGATTTTAATTTCGCTTCAATTCTAAGTGTTAAAGATTATAAATAATATTAATTTAGTAAGATGGTAAGTTTTTTTTGTTAGATTTATTAAATTATAAAAGTAATTTTTTTTATTTTACGTCAAACAATAACGACGGAAATCATATGAAAAACCGTCGCTAATTAGCGACGAATATCATATAAACAACAGTCGCTAATTAGCGATGGAAATCATATGACCAACTGTCGCTAATTAGCGATGGCAATCATATGAAAAACTGTCGCTATTAGCGAAGGTTTTTTTTAGAAAAACCGTCGCAATATTTAGTTTATCAACGATTTTTCAATGCAAGGACAACGGTTTTTTGTCCTTGAGCGAACCCTTTAACCAGGGCCTTTAACAACGGTTTTACAAGACCTACGACAGTGGTTTTTCACCGTCGTCTTTAGACGTCTACGAAAACGTTTTTTCGCTGTTGTCTTTGAGCGCACCCTTTAACCACAGTGCTTTTAACAACGGTTTTAAAAGAATTATGACAACGGTTTTTCATTGTTGTCTTTGGCCTTTTTTTGTAGTTGATCTGCTTCTAGGAGGGAAGATCTTTGCAATATAAAAATCAAGTCTGAATCTAGTAGATCGTCTACTGAGGATAAAGCTAGTGATGAAGATAATGAATCAGTTAGGGAAGAAGATGTGGAAAAAAGCAAAACACTTGAATTGTGTTTGCGAAAGTTTTAAATCTCAGTGGATTGTGATACATGAATGGTGATATTTCCATAGAATTTCAAGCTGATGAAAGAAGATCTTGCGGAGTCCATGCATAAGGAATCAATGCAAGAAGAGAGCAATAAGAGTAAAATCCTAGAAAAAGGCTTGGGAGTGAACATCAAAGGGAATGATGAGCACATAATTCCAAAGAAGGAAATAAAGAAATGTTGGGTTCCTAAAAGAAAGATTTTTTAAATGAAAGGAAGTAGTAATCATATTGATGGTGAGAAGAAGAGAAGCATGAATCATAACATAATGATTCAAGGGAGTCAATTCAGAGATATGTGGGAGCCCACGGCCTTTGGACTGAGGAACCGACACATCTCAAAGAAGATGATGAATTTCAAGCTAAAGTGACAACATGTTACTCTAAAGCATTCTTACTAGACCAAGGGAGTGTATACTCCCCCGATGAGTTAACTCACCAGAACCAAAGGAACCCTAGATCATTTTCAGGAGTTCTTCAGACATCAGTCATTGTAGCTCAAGACTGGTAATTGAGAGCATTAATGACAACGAGGATTTCAGGGGAATTGGCTGTAACTACAACAACCATGGAAAGAACATATTTTCCTCAATTATTGCCCAATTTAGAATTTCAAGAAACTCGAGGTACGAAAATTACACAATATTGAAGTATGGGTTGGGCCTACAGGGTGTCAAAGAAGCTGACATGTATGTGATCATATGGATTGGGGTGTTGAATTACAATGAGTTGAATAAATGAATAATAGAAGGGAATTAGAACCAACTTAATGGATTTCTGAGAGGAAAAGATAGTTCAGGCCAATACATGGCTTTGATTCCAACACAACCAAATCACCTATCCATCATCAAATCACAATCCAACAACACACCACAATACTTCTCAGGAAAAATAAATAAAATAATTCTAATGCACGTGTATGTGTGAAAAAGTGTCCAACTGAAGTGACTGCTTGGCCTGGAGAAGTGTGACCCAAGTGAAATAACACAAAAAGAAAAAAATTATAACTTACCTTTTGGTTGCATTTGCTATCATACGAGGAATTTTTCCTTAAAGTGGCCAATTTTTTGCCAAGCACTATAGGGAATATGCCCAACATATAGCCTACTATAGTTTTGGACAAAACCAACAAGCATAATATACAAAGAAAGATTCATACACACAAATGACTGATTGGGAAGTGGAATGTGATTCAGATTAAATGTGACACACAAGTCTCGAGTAAAAGGTTTGAATTATCTATGTTGCAAACCCATTATAACATGTTTATCTCCAAGAAATCACCAATCTTTGGCCAAGTGATATGAGGAGTTCAGGCCAACACGGGGTGTGTCAATCTCCAATCCGATAACAACTATTGGCATCAAAACCTCCAAGTATATATACAATGAAGAAGAGTTGTAGGCTAATCATAATTCATAGAAATGTTAGTGGGGGAGTTCTTGGATTTGTAGGTTGATCCATATCTCGAAGTAGCTGCAACAATATATTAATACATCAAACTCTCTAATCGAGCAACAACCAAGAAAAGTTACAGGAAGGCCAACCATTGGTGAATAATACTCAAATACACAGGCTTACACAAAGTGAACAAGCTAGAGAAGCCAAAGATATACATGTCACAGTAGGTGTAGATGGTGCTCTAGTAACTTGAGCTATGGAAGTAACTTCAGTTGCATATTTATGAACCAAATAATACAAAGTTCAGATCCAGCAACTCGGCCATTACCCATAGAAGTCCATAACACATTGATAAGAAGTTATACCTACAATACATGATAGTGTTTTCTTTGTCAAGGTCATAAACCAACACAAAAATCAGAGATAGGTGTAAAAAGGAGCAACCCCACATCGCAGAAACTTCACGCATCAATTAAGACCATCAAACAATGTCACAATTTGGTCAACCACTGGCCAAATATCATCATGGTTTCAAACTCTCCGAAATAACACCAACATCCACAACTCACCAAGAATATCCACAATCACCATAAATAAAGCAGAATCACTGCACGCTAGTGCAATTCATATAAGTATATGCAAAAAGAGACCCAATTGAAGCGAAATGTGTATATATGGATGCTGGGAAAGTGGTCCGAATAATATTTTTATGCGTGCATGCTGAGAAAGGGGTTCAAACGGATGCAAAAGTGTACTATCTATATTCGACAAGTAAAGTCAACAAATATCACGAGAAATGTGACAGTTTCTTCCATTTTGTCAGACACTCTACTTGAGTTGTTTTCTGAGGCTATAAGTGTTGGAAAATGACGTGTTCCTTGTCCGATTGTGGCCAATTTTCTTTCAACAACTCCATGGTATCAAGAATAGGACACCAACCAGAAGTTCTACAATCAACCACAAAAGAGGCTAGGAGCCACGATAACAATTGAGCCCTAGGTAAAGAGCATCACTTCTACAATACTTTATATATCCAAATGTTTAAATATATATAAAAAAAATCAAATTGAGGGCAATGGAAGGTGGCTAGCGGTGGTACCTTTGGCGGCGTCCGATGGGATAGCAGATGGCAGCAACAAAATTTTAATGGATTCTCATTTGGGCAAAATTCTCAACCACCATTAAGGCGGAATAGTGCTCAAAGTGATTTATGGGTTGAATTGGCTACGCGATTGGGCGATCGGCATAGGGAGTGAGGGTGACGAACCAGGTGATATCAGGGGCGAGCAGGCGAGGGAAAATGAGGAAAAAGGGAGTCACGGAAGAGTTTATTAAGAAAAAGGGAGTGAATGTAGAAAAAGGGAGTGAATGTAATTTATTTTTTTATCCTTTGTTTAAAATTTTTTTAAAAACTAATTTTTTTATTAGTGTATTTTAATTTTATATATAATAAAATTTATAATTTAATTAAATAAAAAAACTCACTCGATTCAATTTTTCTATCTTTTCCAACTCAATTTTAAATTTTATTTCATTTTTTATCTTCACAAAAAATATTTTTCTTCTTAACTTTTCATCCTCTCATTTTTTGGCTAACAATTAACCACGAACAACAAATCCAAAAAACAAAACCATATATTAAAAAAAAAAATATTTTGAGATATAAAATTTATTGGATCTCATTAGTGTTCATGACCCAAGAATGAAAAGATTCACCCTGAATCGTGAAAGCAAAAGATGTATCACGACCCACGACTTCATGACCCTGGGTCGCGAAGCACAAGGCTTCACGACCCATGGGTCGTGAAGCAGTGAAGCACAAGTGCTGCTTCACGACCCAACACTTTGTTGGGTCGGTCCACTTGTGCTTCACTGTGAAGCACAAGTCTTCATGGGTCGTGAAGCACACTTGTGCTTCACTGTGCTTCACAGTGAAGCACAAGTGTTGCTTCACGACCCAACACTTTGTTGGGTGACCCAACTTTGGGTCGTGAAGCACAAGACCCAGTGTTGTGGGCTTCACGACCCAGGGTCGTGAGTTCACGACCCCGAGAGTCGTGACGTGAAGATTTCACGATACATGGCTCGTGACACGATCCATTAATTTTAAATTTTTATAATTAATAATCTTTGTTTTGTTTTAAATTTATATAACTAATAATCTTTTTGTTTCTTATATGTTTACTTTCCTGCTAAATTTGGAAGAAATCAATTTTTTGAATGTAAGTTAATTTTAGGATCAAGATACGTTGAGATTTGTAAGAAGCTTGTGTCATTGTTAAATGAGAAAGAGATAGAATATTTGGTGCAGTACACTCAATTTGGTAATTTAATTTTATGTGCTAAGATTATAACAATTTCAATCAAAACTGAGCCGAGACACAAAATTGGGTCGAGATTATACTCGACCCACGCGACCCACCAAAGCAGGGTCGCGTGGGTAGAGATGGGTATATATATATATATATATATATATATATATATATATATATTGTATATATATATATATATATATATATATATATATATATATATTGTATATATATATATATATATACAATATATATATATATATATATACAATATATATATATATATATATATATATATATATATATATATATATATATATATATATATATATTGTAACAGATGGATCGAGAAGCATATAAAATTTGCTAAAAATTTTAGTATAATTATAAAATTTGTTAATGTTTACATACAATAAACATTAATTTAATTTCATATGCTTTGACATACATTCATTACATTAAAGTGAATATGTAATGAAATTTGTTATGTAATGAAATTTGTTATGATTATTTTTAGTTTTATTATTATAAAATTTGTTAAGAATTTTAGTAGAATTATAAAATTTGTTAATGTTTATATACAATAAACATTAATTTCATTATTCATATGCTTCGATATACATTCATTAAAGTGAATATGTAATGAAATTTGTTATGAATTTTTTTAGTTCTATTATTATAAAATTTGTTATGAATTTTAGTGGAATTATAAAATTTGTTAAGATTTTTAGTCGAGTATAAATTCAACCCACATTGTTAGAATAAGAGATACATTCTTCTACTTGTTATGAATTTTTTAACTAACATACTTAAATTAACATATAAATAATGTTTACACAAATAAATTTTTTTATACATATTTACATTCTAATCATATATAAAGTGAATTATATATTATAAAATGATCAAAACTCAAAAATATTAAAAATTTCTACCCACTCGACCCATCTCGACCCAAACTCGACCCAAACCCTAAATCCTAAACAAAACCCTAAACCAAACATCTAACATTATCACTCGACCAACTCTTTTTATTTTTTTATTTAAAAAACGTAAAAAAATAAAAAAAAAATTAAAAGAGAGGGTCGAGCACTCTTCATTTTTTTATTTAAAAAAAATTGAAAAATTAGAAGTACTCTTCATTTTTTTTTATTTTTTTTTAAAAAATTTATTTAAAAAAATAGAAGTAGAAGAGTGGGTCGCGTGGGTCGTGCTCTTCGCGACCCACTCTTCCATTTTTTTATTTTTTTAAAAAAAATATAATAAATTAGAAGTAGAAGAGTGGCCCACTTTTCATTTTTTTTAACGAGCTAATTAATGATCTTATCTGACTAACCTATTCAACTCCCTTTTCTCGATTTAAAAAAGTCAAAATCCCTTTTATTTAATTAAATTTTAAATGAATCGTATATTTTTTATTGACCCAGGCCGAGAGGCGAGAACCTGTAATAGAGGGCCATGCAACTTCGAAGCAACAAGCACAAGCGATGAACAAGATCGAACAGATGGATCGAACGGTGGTATCGCAACATGTAGTCGAGTAGACATAAAAAATTGGAGGGGTGTATTCATCTATTAAATTTAATTACTTTTATTGACTTTTGTAGAGCTTAAAAATCTAGAGATATTGAACATAGACTTTTATAAACTTTATAAAAGTTTTGTGGTATCCAAATTAGATTTTTCTAGAGTCGTGAAAAGTATAGTGGTATTTAAACTTGACTTTTTAAAAATCTATAAAAATATATAGGTATCCAATATTTCCATAGATTTATAATGATTCTAATATAATTCTCTATGTACAAACCTTAAAACTCTAGGTACAACTATAAAAACTCAAAAATTGTCTTCTACTCACCCTAGAGATTTTGGTAGACTTTTAATAGAATAAAAAACAGCTTTTTCTCATTCTCACCCATATATCTCTCTTTCTCACTCAAAAGACGGTGTTTTCTCCTCTCTAAAGACAAATCAAGGGTTTCTCCAAATTTCAAAAGTATGAATCTTTTCTTGAATCGTTATTGATTTGATAAAAAAATATATTATGATTTCCATATATTCAAATCATGGTGAGTTGATGGATTTTCCATGAATCTGAGAGAAAAAAAAAATGACGCTATTTGAAAGAACACTTGAAAATGTATCACCCCATCTGTATACTAGAACGACAAAGATTTGAAAGATATGAGAAGCTTTTTGGTCGTTGGTATACTAATTTCTTGGAGGGAAATAATGTCGGGGCAACTGGACATTACTCGACCAGGGGAAAATATCTGGTTTTCTATCTTCTCAATAACTCTTAACGGCTGTTATTACGGATGGGAAATAAAATGGGATTCAAATGTTATAGTTCGTCTTATGTTATGATATTTTATATTTCAAATAATTGCGGATTTTTGGATTATTTATATAAATTTTGAGTTTTACATGGAATGATGTTCAATAAATTCATAGACTTATTTTATTCTAATTCCTTATCTGATATCAGGTGGTTCATTAAAATGTCATATATCAACGTACATGATGTAGAAGATCAAATGGAAGAAGGGGAATTCAAAGAAAAATTACACGAAAATTTTAGGTATTTGTTGAGGTAAATTCTTGGGATCTTCTATGTGCTAACTAAGCATATAACTAGCATGAATGACGAACGTGTCCATCGTCCCTTAAATAGACGACCAATAACTTCAAGTGGATACGGTTATATCCACAAAATATTAAAATAGGATCCAACAAACTTTCGAGAAATTTATAGAATGTACCCTAACGTATTTTTAAAATTGTGCAACATCCTTAGAGAAAAAAAACCATTGCAAGATACAAGATATATTTGTATTGAAGAAATTATTTCCATGTTTTTACTTGTTGTTGGTCAAAATACTCGATATTGCTTGATTCGTAAAATATTCGGTTGATCACAATACAATACTAGCCAAAACTTCAAGAAAATGTTGAGAGCATTGAATAGAATTGCAGCAGATATGATGGTCAAACCTGGATCTGGAGTTCCAGAAAAAATAAGAGAGAGTACAAGATTTTATCCTTTTTTAAAGTAAGTGATTAAATTCTTTTTAGTTGTTATTATTATAAGTACCACAATTTTTATTATGTTTTTCTTATTGTAGGATTGCATTGGAGTTATTGATGACACTCATATTCCAGCAACAGTGTTTGGGCATGATACTAACAGTTATCGTAATCGTCACGAGACAATTGCTCAAATGTTTTAGCAGCTTGTAACTTTGATTTAGAATTTATTTATGTGCTCAGTGAGTGGGAGGGATCTGCCCATGATTCAAACATATTGGCAGATGCTTTATCAAGAAATAACGGGCTTAAAGTGCCACAAGGTATGTTTTTTGCTCTATATGCTATACATCTAAAAAAAATTTATTTTTCAAGATTATATATCTTATTCATTGGTTACTTGATTCTACAAATAATGTTTGATAGGTAAATTTTTTTTAGTGGATTGTGGATATGCAAATCGACGTCAATTCTTGGCTTCTTTTAGAGGTGTTCGTTATCATCTCCAAGAATTCACTGGCCAAGGTCGTCACCCTAAAGATGCAAAAAATTTGTTCAATCTTCGTCATGCCTCTTTGAGAAACGTCATTGAAAGGATATTCGGTATATTTAAATCGCGGTTCAAAATATTCAAAACGGGTCCTCCATTTCCATATACAACACAGGCGGAGCTTGTATTGGTTTGTGCCGGATTGCACAATTTTCTTCGAAAGAAGTGTCGGTCTGATGAATTTTCAGTTGAACCAGAGAATGAAGTTCCACAGCCTTCATCAAAACAAGTTTATGATGATAACAACTTTGATCAAATATTTGGCACTGAAGAACAACAACGAGCAAATGCAAATGCATGGAGAGATACTATAGCAAACAGAATGTGGAGTGACGTTGATCATATTCGCAATAACGAACATTAGATTTTTTTCATAAAAAAACTGCTTAAAATTTATCAAATTTCATAATGTTTTGATTAGCTATTTATCTATATGGATTAAATTTATTTATATATGCTTATAAATTAAAATTTTATTGATTAATTATTTATGCATGTTAAATAGACATGTGGATTGAAATTTTAATTTTGTTAAATTGAATTGTGATTTTTTTCATATATTAAATATATTTACCTTTTAAATAAGTAAATTTATTTCAAAGTGAAGATGTTATTTATGTTAAATAATTACTAGTTAGAAGAAATAATATATATTGAAATTTTGATTTTGTTAAATTGAATTGTAATTTTTTTTGCAAAAAGTCTACAAATATCTATCAAAATCTTGCAAAAAGTTTACAAAAGTCCATGGAATTATATTTATAAATCTGTAAGATTCTACAAAAGTCAATAAAAATATACCAAATCCATGGAAATCTATCATTTAAAAAAAATCATTGAAAGTCATTAAATCTCTACGTTGAATACACCCCACCGAGATGATGGTGACAGAAATAGTTGTGAGCCGGAGAGTGGAGAGAATACAATGAGCCAAGAGAGTAGAGTGAAAGATTTGTTTGGGGCTAGGGCTTCTCATTTGGGAATTTGGAATTTGGATGATTGTGTTGAAACTCCTTACAGGAGAATTAAAAGGAGATTTTGTAAACACGGAAGATCAGTGGGAGACATTCTTTTTCTATCTCACTTTGAAATTTAAAGGGGGTATTGGTTTCTTGGACTATTCCTCCCAAAACAAACAATCCAACTCAATCAGTACAATGTTGTGTTTATTGTTGCAAATGGGTAAAGCGAGAAAATATATGGCCGTATAAGCAAACTGTAGAACCCGAAAATCAGATTACGTATAAGCCATGCATAATTTCTATTATTTAAATTAAATATGAAGTTTTAAATCATGATTATTTATTTTAAAGGTAGAGGTTTAGTTTTATCTTTTCAAGATAAATACGCGAGGTCGGACCGGAGTTTAGAGATTTGAGATAAGATTAATAATAAGACACCTATTCCTAAATTTAATTTAAGTCAAGAAATAATTTAATTTGAAGAAAAAAAAGAATGTTTTAGGATTTATTTAGTTAATGGAAATCAAATTAGTAAATAAATTTTATTATGTTCAATATTTAATTAAAGTTTAAGTAAAATGTGTAAACAACTGGGGATGAACTAATATAGGGTAAATATATTCAAGAAATTAAACATAGCATTTAAACATTTAAATTGAAGTCATGTATGCCATGCAAAAGTTCTAAACAAGATGCTAAACTAAATTAATTTGTTAATGCATTAAAATAAATATAAGGAAGGTTTAAAATCTTAAACAATTAAAATGCAAGGTTTAAATAAAAATATACAATGCAAATTAATAATAATAACCAACATTTAAAATATTTCAAAGGTTGGTAACCCTCAAGTCAAACCATCTCTAATTGCACTTCTATAGTGTATTCATTCTCCACCTTTAAGTCACCAATTATGATTAATTCAAATACTATAATGCACCTTAATCCTACTCAAGCCACTAACCTAGCAAATCAGCGTGTACATGCAGTAAAATGAGAACAAAGTATCGGTTGGTATGAGCAAGAAGAAGCATTTCAAATTCCCTCAACCCCTAGACTTGTAACCCCCAACTTAATGGATATTATTACACCTTTAAGACCTCCCATATCATTCACTTGCATCCCTTACACTTCCTACAACCTTAAGTTTCGAAAACATCAGAAAGAGCAGCAGCTTAGATCGTGAATGTAGCAGAAAATCAGTAAGAGAACAAGAAGCGAAAACCAACTCCGGTCTCGTCGCGTCGTATTGTCGTTTTGATTTGTTTTTCTTCAAAACAAATTTCAAGCATGTATATATTGTTTCTTTACTCTTCAATCAAGTTATAATAGATATTTTAAATCAATATGTGATCAAGATTTGGGAGGAAAAACGAAATATAGCAGCAAACACCCAAGAAGTTCGGTACAGAATTTTTCATGCTTCCACTTTGTGTCTTACGGTGTTGGTTGGCTTGCTTTGTGGTTCAGGAGGTTGGCTCATTCTCCAGGCACTCAAAGCTGCTCCTAGGAATGTTTTACCATGTGTTAGGGAGTTGTGGGTTCATTGGTTGAGTCCAAACATTTTAAACAAGGGCATGACAACAAACTTTTTCTACCAACTACAAATATGGTTCACGTTTTTCTTTGTCATTGAGTGGTTTAAGGAGTGCTCGAACCCTGTCTGTCCTAGGGGCTGTAGCCACGGTTAGAACACTACCTTAACATGTCTAGGACGTGACCCAATCATCCTTTCAAGGTTGGTTCACAGATTTCATCAAATTTTTACATTTACATGGCAAGGGTCCCTCGGTTTTGAAGATTCTGAAACCTGTAGGAGTGAACTTCGGTGTTGGCATGTTGTGTGGTCTGTGTTCGGGTTGTAGACTTTAGTCATGGTTCATACCACACTACATCATGTCTAGATTGAGCCATGGTCCATCAAATGGCCAATGGATCGACCCAAGACAGTAAAATAAGAAGAAACATCACACTACAGAATTTTGTGTTCTCGGTAGGAGCTTAGATTGTCCTAGGTGATTGCTTGGTTTACGGTTGGCTTTTAGCCCTTAGCCAGGGTCCAAGCCATACCTTAGGATGTTGGTAAGAGTCTAGGGTCGATGGTTCAATCCAAGAATCAAAATTTTTCAGAGTTTCAACCCAAATAACCAACATAGCTGCTGCTGTATTTTCTGTTTTTTTTTACAGGAACTTGGGTCACGGTTTTTGGGGTGGTTTGAGTCCTTGGTTGGCTTTTAGCCCATGGACTTTGACTGGACAGTACCTCAATGAGTTAGGAAAGTCATGTTTTTGGCCGTTCGTGATTTGGTCGAGTTTAGAGGTCGTACGAGAATTTACGGTGAAAGGTGCCAAAATGACTCTCGAAAGAGTGTTTTATGTTTTTGAATTCCTTTCACATATTTTCGTGTTTTACAATTCTTATGCTTATTTTTCAGTAAGTTTGGGGTATTTTTAATCATGGTTAAACGTCGGTTAATGTTGGTTCGGGTTAGTACGATACCATGATTGAAAAACCAAGTGGGTGGTCCTATTAGTCTCATTTTTTGTTCTATTGTTAAGTTTTTAATTCGGTTGTCAAGTTTAAATCAAGATTAGATTATTTGCATGTGTCACATATTAGAAGTAAGTCGCAGCGAGCCTGGGAACGATCTAACTCATCCGGTAAAAATAAGTTATAATTATATTACGTGCATAAAAATTTAAAATGTTTATTTTTGAGATATATGTTATATGTCTTGTGGCCACCTTTGCTTATGGGTTTGGAAGTCGGTAGGCGCAACCGAGGACCTCTCCGCCCGGTGACTTACGACCGATTATGATTATGTATGGGTACGGACATCCAGTCCAAGGGCTGTGATTGATCTCTACCGCCCAGTATACTGTGGTTTAGTCTTATCAGGCGCTTACGCTATGTTATGGGCCACTATCTTAGAAACATTATCTCTACAAAAAAAAAAAATTATGATATGTTATGACAGAGCTCTATGGAGCAAAGCTTTTACGTATGATTTTCAGATATGCACGTAGTTATAATTATTCATGATACGATTTTCACCGTACGCCTTACGATACTTTATTTTTAAGTTGCATGCGATTTTATGATATATTTATTTGTTATTCACGATATATACATGTTGAGTCTTTAGACTCACTAGACTTGATTGTTGTAGGTATTGTTAAGGCCGAGACGGAGGGCGTGGACCAGTGAGCGATCTTGGAACAGCAGTAGTAAACCCGAGGACCTCATGTTTTAATTTATGCACCTTTTATTATTCAAACTCAGTTTTAATACGTTGGATTATTTTTAAGTTGATGTTTACGTTGGATTATTTTTAAATTGTTGGTTGAAAACAATATTTACTTCCGCTGTTAATTTAAAGTTAAAAATTATTTACACGTTTTTTTTTATATAAAAGAGACAAGATAATTATTTATTTAGAAAAATTTTAATAGTTCCGCCAAATTATGAATATGAAATACGGGCCTTTAAAGTTGGTATCAGAGCCTATGATCTTGTAAAGGGTTGTACTACTACTGCTCGCAAGAAACTCATGAAGTCACGTCTTCGGTCTGTAAGTTTTACGATTACGCATTTATTTTGAAGCATGAAATATTTTTACATCCTGATTGCATGAACCTTTTTATGACATGATTATGATTATGCAATGTTTACTTAAATTTAAATAAAATAGTGGAATTATGCATGTTGGTTACGTATGGGTTATAATTATGGAACAGCATGCCTCCTAGACGCCATGTTGGACGCCCGAGAGGTGATGATGAGCGCCGTCATGAGAACGGCCAAGATCAGAGGCAAAGGGAGAACTAGGAGAGAGATCTACCACCGCCTCCTCCACCAGACATGAATGCCCAGATGCTAGCTGGGATGACTCAGTTCTTCGTACAGTTTGCGGGGAACAATGCATTGGGAGCCAGACAGCCGGGACCGGAGGCTATCTATGAGCGGTTTATGAAGATGCGACCAAAGGAATTCTTAGGGACGTCCGATCCTATGGCTGGCGAGGGCTGGATTAAGTCACTCGAGGTTATATTCGAGTTTATGGGGCTTGAAGATGGAGATAGGGTTCGATGTGCGACCTATCTGTTCGGAGGAGACGCTCGCCTATGGTGGGAGGGAGCATCAGTGGCTTTAGATTTGACTACTTTGAGTTGGACGCGCTTCACAGAGGTATTCTATTCTAAATATTTTACTGAGGAGGTGCGTTCGAGGCTGACTACGGAGTTCATGACCCTGAGGCAGGGGCACTTGACTGTTACGGAGTTCATCCGTAAGTTCGAGAGGGGATGTCATTTTGTGCCCCTAATTGCTAACGATGCTGGAGCCAAGTTGAGGCATTTTCTGAATGGTATGCGGCCGAGCTTACGCCGTGATGTTAGGGTGGCTGGCCCTACTACCTATGATGTTGGTGTTTCCAGAGCGCTAGCGGCAGAGCAAGACCAGAATGATATTGAGCGCGATCGCTTTGGAAAACGACCATTTCAGGCACCACACCGTCCTCCTCAGTCACAGCATCAGAATAAGAGATCTTTCCACGGTCCACCCAGGAACAGAGGGCCGCAGCAGTAATAGCAGGGACGAGCCGTCCTGAGGACAGTGGAGTATCCAGTCTGTGCCAGGTGCTCACGTCACAGAGGGCCGCAACAGTAAAAGCAGGGACGAGCCGTCCTGAGGACAGTGGAGTATCCAGTCTGTGCCAGGTGCTCACGTCATCACGCTGGGCCTTGTATGTATGGTTCGAGAAAGTGTTACAAATGTGATAGTACTGATCACATATTGAAGAATTGCCCACAGAAGAATCTGCCTACCCAAGGCAGAGTTTTTGCTCTCCATGCTGCGGAGACTAACCCGGAGACGATGCTCATGACAGGTATCGTAAATCCTTAAGTTGTATTTGAAGTTTAATGTTTTGGGTTAATATTTTGAACTTAGAATTTATGATAGGATTGCATGCTCTAATCAGTGTTATTTACGGGAATTTAGGTTAGAATAACTTTAACCTTTGCATGTCTATAAGCATAGTTCTTGTAAAACTATTGGGTTTAGCATAATATTCCAATCTTTCAGGGAGAATCTTTATCGCCGGTTCAGCTACGAAAGCCTTGATAGATTCAGGGGCTACCCATTCGTGCATTTCAGAAACCTTTGCAAATTCTCTCAAGATCAAATCAATTGGGCTCGACATAGCGTATTCAGTAGCATTGCCTTCTGGAGAGGAGATGACAGCTACTAATGTGATCCGAGATATAGACCTTGAACTTCATGGTAATATTGTGTATGCGGATCTGATCGTTCTATCGATGCCATAATTTGATATCATTCTAGGGATGGACTGGCTACTGAGGAACCGAGTTTTGATTGACTTCCAGCAGAGATCAGTTCTCGTCCGACCGCCTGGGATGGAACAATTCTTATTCGAGCCAGACATGTATTTTAATTTACCGCGTATGATATCTTGTGTCCAGGCTAGGAAGCTCATTCGTAGAGGGTGCCGAGCATTTTTAGCTACTCTTGTATCCGTTCCTGAGATGCCCAAACAATCAGCATCCGATGTTCCAATTGTCCGGGATTTTCTAGACGTTTTTCCTGATGACGTCTCTGGATTACCACCTGTGCGAGAGGTGGAATTTTCTATTGAGCTTATGCCTGGTACGGCACCGATCTCAAAGGCGCCGTACAAATTAGCACCGACGGAGATGGCAGAATTCAAGAAACAGATTCAGAAACTTCTTGACAAGGAGTTCATTCGCCCGAGCTTTTCGCCATGGGGCGCACCGGTATTGTTTGTGAAGAAATAGGATGGATCGATGAGGCTCTGCATTGATTACCGGGAGTTGAACAACGTTACAGTGAAGAACAAATACCCACTCCCGAGGATAGAGGATTTATTTGATCAATTGGAGGGAGCTTCGGTATTCTCCAAGATTGATCTGCGTTCTGGTTATCATCAGCTGAGAGTGAAAGATGCCGACGTTCCCAAGACTGCTTTCAGGACTCGTTATGGCCACTTCGAGTTTCTTGTGATGTCGTTCGGTTTGACGAATGCGCCAGCGATCTTCATGGATCTCATGAATTGTGTATTCCAGCCGTATCTTGATCAGTTCGTGATAGTATACATAGATGATATTCTCATCTACTCAAAGAATCAAGAGGATCACAGCAGACATCTGACCACAGTACTGCAGACCTTATAAAAGCACAAACTATTCGCGAAGTTCAGCAAATGCGAGTTTTGGTTAGAGAAAGTGACGTTCTTAGGCCACGTCAATTCTAGCAGTGGGATCGAGGTAGACCCGGCGAAAGTTGCAGCAGTCAGAGATTGGGATGTGCCTCAAAATGCATCCGAGATCCGTAGTTTCATTGGACTAGCAGGATACTATCGGAAGTTTATTCGGGGATTTTCCTCCATCGCAGTTCCACTCACATCATTGACGAAGAAGAATGTTAAGTATGTGTGGAGCGAGGAATGTCAGAAGAGCTTCGACACATTGAAGCAAGCTCTTATTTCAGCCCCAGTATTGGCCATGCCTTCAGGACCCGTAGACTTTGTTCTTTATACCGATGCTTCAAAACTCGGGTTAGGCGCGGTATTGATGCAGCATGGGAAGGTGATAGCATATGCTTTTCGGCAGTTGAAGATTCATGAGAAGAATTATCCTACCCATGACCTAGAGTTGGCAGCTGTAGTATTTGCATTGAAGATTTGGAGACACTATTTGTACGGAGAGAAGTGTCAGATCTTTACCGACCACAAAAGTCTCAAATACTTCTTTACACAGAAAGAGTTGAATATGCGGCAGAGGCGTTGGTTGGAGTTAGTTAAGGACTACGACTGTGACATTAGCTATCATCCTGGCAAAGCTAATGTAGTTGCAGACGCGTTGAGCAGGAAAGTTGCAGAGATGGCTCATTTGGTGGTTTCGAGACCTCTTCAGTATGAGATGCAGAGGTTTGATCTAGAGACATATCCTCGAGGTAGAGTTCCTCGTCTATCTACTTTGATGATTAAGTCTTCTCTTCTAGACCGTATTCGCAGTGGACAGTTAGCAGACGAGCAGTTGGCTAAGTGGAGACAGAGAGATGAAGCCAAGGGCAGTATCCTGTACGCAGTTAGAGACGGTATTGTCAGATATCGAGACAGAATATGGGTTCCTAGCAGCGATTCTATTCGAGCAGATATCTTATTTGAGGCCCATATGTCGCCGTACTCTATACATCCAGGGAGTACGAAGATGTACAAAGACCTGCAGTTATTATACTGGTGGCCAGTAATGAAGAGGGATATCAGACGTTTTGTATCCGAGTGTCTGACGTGTCAGTTAGTGAAAGCGGAACATCAGAGACCAGCAGGGTTGCTCAAGCCTCTTCCTATTCCCGAGTGGAAGTGGGAGAATGTCACCATGGATTTTGTTGTCGGTTTGCCGAAGTCAGTCAGAGGGTCGAATGCTATATGGGTGATTGTTGATCGTCTTACGAAGTCAGCTCATTTCTTGCCTATTAAGACTACTTTCTCCATGATCCAGTATGCAGAGTTATATATCCGGGAGATCGTTAGACTTCATGGTATTCCCATTTCTATAGTGTCTGACCGAGATCCTAGATTCACTTCATCATTTTGGAAGAGTCTACATTCAGCTATAGGTACGAAGTTGTTGTTTAGCACAGATTTTCATCCACAGACAGATTGTTAGTCCGAGAGAGTTATCCAAATTTTGGAGGATCTCCTTCGTGCATGTGTTCTTGATTTCTCCGGGAGTTGGGAATCAAAGCTACCGTTAGTGGAGTTTACCTATAACAACAGTTTTCAGTCGTCTATAGGTATGGCTCCATATGAAGCACTATACGGTCGCAAGTGTAGATCTCCTATTCATTGGGATGAAGTGGGGGAGAGATCAGAGTTGGGTCCGGAGATTTTACAGTAGGCTGCTGATGTAGTAGTCAAGATTCGTGATTGGATGAGGACTGCTCAGAGTAGACAGAAGAGTTATGCGGATCAGAGGAGGAGAGATTTAGAGTTTGCCGTTGGTGACCATGTTTTCGTGAAGATTGCGCCGATGAAAGGTGTCATGCGGTTCGGAAAGAAAGGAAAGCTCAGTCCGAGATTCATTGGACCATTTGAGATCCTCGACAGAGTTGGGACATTAGCTTATCGTGTTGCTCTTCCGCCGAATCTGGCCGGAGTACACAACGTGTTTCACGTCTCCATGTTGAGGAATTATATGGCGAATCCATCGCATGTCTTGAATTTTGAGCCGTTGCAGCTCACTCCGAACTTGTCTTATGAGGAAAGACCAGTGCAAATTTTGGACAGACAGGAGAAAAAGCTTCGGAAAAAAATGATCAAACTAGTGAAAGTCAAGTGGCTTAATCATTCGGAGGAGGAAGCTACATGGGAAGCTGAGCCAAAAATGAAGAGTCGATATCCCGAGTTATTCGGTAAGATTTAATTTCGGGGACGAAATTTCTTTTAAGGGGGGGAGAGTTGTAGAACCCGAAAATTAGATTACGTATAAGCCATGCATAATTTCTATTATTTAAATTAAATATGAAGTTTTAAATCATGATTATTTATTTTAAAGGTAGAGGTTTAGTTTTATCTTTTCAAGATAAATACGCGAGGTCGGACCGGAGTTTAGAGATTTGAGATAAGATTAATAATAAGACACCTATTCCTAAATTTAATTTAAGTCAAGAAATAATTTAATTTGAAGAAAAAAAAGAATGTTTTAGGATTTATTTAGTTAATGGAAATCAAATTAGTAAATAAATTTTATTAGGTTCAATATTTAATTAAAGTTTAAGTAAAATGTGTAAACAACTGGGGATGAACTAATATAGGGTAAATATATTCAAGAAATTAAACATAGCATTTAAACATTTAAATTGAAGTCATGTATGCCATGCAAAACTTCTAAACAAGATGCTAAACTAAATTAATTTGTTAATGCATTAAAATAAATATAAGGAAGGTTTAAAATCTTAAACAATTAAAATGCAAGGTTTAAATAAAAATATACAATGCAAATTAATAATAATAACCCACATTTAAAATATTTCAAAGGTTGGTAACCCTCAAGTCAAACCATCTCTAATTGCACTTCTATAGTGTATTCATTCTCCACCTTTAAGTCACCAATTATGATTAATTCAAATACTATAATGCACCTTAATCCTACTCAAGCCACTAACCTAGCAAATCAGCGTGTACATGCAGTAAAATGAGAACAAAGTATCGGTTGGTATGAGCAAGAAGAAGCATTTCAAATTCCCTCAACCCCTAGACTTGTAACCCCCAACTTAATGGATATTATTACACCTTTAAGACCTCCCATATCATTTTCTTGCATCCCTTACACTTCCTACAACCTTAAGTTTCGAAAACATCAGAAAGAGCAGCAGCTTAGATCGTGAATGTAGCAGAAAATCAGTAAGAGAACAAGAAGCGAAAACCAACTCCGGTCTCGTCGCGTCGTATTGTCGTTTTGATTTGTTTTTCTTCAAAACAAATTTCAGGCATGTATATATTGTTTCTTTACTCTTCAATCAAGTTATAATAGATATTTTAAATCAATATGTGATCAAGATTTGGGAGGAAAAACGAAATATAGCAGCAAACACCCAAGAAGTTCGGTACAGAATTTTTCATGCTTCCACTTTGTGTCTTACGGTGTTGGTTGTCTTGCTTTGTGGTTCAGGAGGTTGGCTCGTTCTCCAGGCACTCAAAGCTGCTCCTAGGAATGTTTTACCATGTGTTAGGGAGTTGTGGGTTCATTGGTTGAGTCCAAACATTTTAAACAAAGGCATGACAGCAAACTTTTTCTACCAACTACAAATATGGTTCACGTTTTTCTTTGTCATTGAGTGGTTTAAGGAGTGCTCGAACCCTGGCTGTCCTAGGGGCTGTAGCCACGGTTAGAACACTACCTTAACATGTCTAGGACGTGACCCAATTATCCTTTCAAGGTTGATTCACAGATTCATCAAATTTTTACATTTACATGGCAAGGGTCCCTCGGTTTTGAAGATTCTGAAACCTGTAGGAGTGAACTTCGGTGTTGGCATGTTGTGTGGTCTGTGTTCGGGTTGTAGCCTTTAGTCATGGTTCATACCACACTACATCATGTCTAGATTGAGCCATGGTCCATCAAATGGCCAATGGATCGACCCAAGACAGTAAAATAAGTCAAAACATCACACTACAGAATTTTGTGTTCTCGGTAGGAGCTTAGATTGTCCTAGGTGATTGCTTGATTTACGGTTGGCTTTTAGCCCTTAGCCAGGGTCCAAGCCATGCCTTAGGATGTTGGTAAGAGTCTAGGGTCGATGGTTCAAGCCAAGAGTCAAAATTTTTCAGAGTTTCAACCCTAATAAGCAACATAGCTGCTGCTGTATTTTCTGTTTTATTTTACAGGAACTTGGGTCACGGTTTTTGGGGTGGTTTGAGTTCTTGGTTGGCTTTTAGCCCATGGGCTTGGACTGGACAGTACCTCAATGAGTTAGGAAGGTCATGTTTTTGGCCGTTCGTGATTTGGTCGAGTTTAGAGGTCGTACGAGAATTTACGGTGAAAGATACCAAAATGGCTCTCGAAAGAGTGTTTTATGTTTTTGGATTCCTTTCACCTATTTTCGTGTTTTACAATTCTTATGCATATTTTTCAGTAAGTTTGGGGTATTTTTAATCATGGTTAAACGTCGGTTAATGTTGGTTCGGGTTAGTACGATACCATGATTGAAAAACCAAGTGGGTGGTCTTATTAGTCTCATTTTTGGTTCTATTGTTAAGTTTTTAATTCGGTTGTCAAGTTTAAATCAAGATTAGATTATTTGCATGTGTCACATATTAGAAGTAAGTCGCAGCGATCCTGGGAACGATCTAACTCATCTGGTAAAAATAAGTTATAATTATATTACGTGCATAAAAATATAAAATATTTATTTTTGAGATATATGCTATATGTCTTGTGGCCACCTTATGCTTATGGGTTTGGAAGTCGGTAGGCGCAACCGAGGACCTCTCCGCCTGGTGACACGACCAGTTATGATTATGTATGGGTACTGTTAGAGTAGGTGCCCGTCGAGCCAAGTGTTGGCCGAGTGTTCACAATGAAACTCTATGTATAAGCAATCTTTATTTTAATAATATTTGAAATTATTATGGCACATCTTTATCTGTATACCTATGCTAGTTGCATAGATAAAATGCCCTTGAATATACAAATAGTAGAAAGAATATGAGATGCTCATATGATGAGTATCATGAAACTCATATTTGTAATACTGTATATTCTAAACGGTTCCTAGTCGATTCAGCCGCCACTAAGAAGGATATAGGCCGCTAGAGTTCGAGACTAGTATCTGCGATGTGAGTACCATGTTTCATTGGTAGGGGGCATTGTGATGTCCGAACATGCAGATAGGTGCTCCTTGTAGAGTGCACTGAACAACCCTCCATAAAAGGACTTTCCAAGTGGTTCTCCCTTATCGAGTGGAAATGTCCTGGTTTATGGTTGTATAGAATTAGTCCTTATGACCCGGGACAACATTGAGACTCTATGTGCTAGAATTACACTTTGACTTGTTTACCGACTCTCATGGGGTCATCAGGTGGCAAGGTTGGGTGTTCTGTCGAAACACATAGGAGTCGATGCATTGTAGTCGGGGATTCACCGCTTACCTTCGGGTATGGATATCCTATGTGTTATCATGTGTATGTAGGTTGAAATCTCTGGCCAGAGTATGGTGGTAATTATGAAAGGGTTTCATAGATTACACCATCGATGCAACTACGACATGACACATAGTTTCGATTCATTGACAACTCTCGATGGACCAATGGTTGTCGAATCGGTCGGGATATATGAGTTGAAGGGACCGTACTGTACGCTAACCATAATTGAATGGTTCTTGCAGGCACTATCATTTGATACCTAGGGAATCATGTAAGCGATGCTGCTAGGCGTTTAACATGATTAGTTGGGTACTATCAGACTTGAGTTCTGACGTTCTTATTATCAAGGAGTTGATAAATAAGAATGGAGCAATTGGGGTATGCTCATATAAGGACATGTTTAGTCCGAATCACATGGAGATGTGAACCCACGGCTAGTTGTATCGATGAACCATTGAGGGCCACACAAGTACTAGCTTTCTAGATCCCGTTGAGAAGTAAAAATAGTTCAATGTGTTGAACGGCTTATAAAAGAGTTTATAAGCGCAAGGAAAATTAGAAGTATGACTTCTATAAAGGAGAAAATAGTTCAATGTGTTGAACGACTTATAAATGAGTTTATAAGCGTAAAGAAAAATAGAAGTATGACTTCTATGAGAGAAATGTAAATTTTGATTTATGGAAGTGTTCCTAAATTAAAATTTGGCCAAGTGAATAATGTATTTGAAAATTGTGATTTTCATAAACATTATTATGGACTAAATTAAATTAATTCAAATGTTGAATTAATTAAACACTAGTGGACCTAGTAGAGTCCAAATAATTAAATTAATTCAAGTGTTGAATTAATTAAATTATATTGAGTCTTGTAGAGCTCAATTTAAATTAATTATTTAACTAGTGGGACTTGGGTAAATTCAAGTAATGTTTAATTAGTCTCAAATATGTTTGAGATAATTAAATTTAGTCCATGGTTTTTTATTTTGATAAAAAACCTTATAATATGCATGCATGGGAGGTGAAAGGTTGGGAGATTACTTTTTGAGTTTTCAATGCAAGGCATGCACCTTTTGCTTTTTGCTTTTCTCACAACCAAGACACAACAACTCACTCCCATTCTCACATGCCTTGGCCGAAATTCTTGTTCTTCTTCTCTCCATTTTTCTCTCATTTTTGTGTTCTTCAATTGTTGAAGAATACACACACTTCTCTTTGAAAAATCCTCATATTTTTCTAGTGCAAAATATGAGGGGATCTACCTAGTTGGTGGTGGGCCTAATTTGAAGGAAAGATTCAAGAAGAAAGGAGGAGAGCTTGTAGATTTATCTTCCATTCAAGAGCCAAGTTGTTTACAACTTGGTTGGTGCCATCATCAACCTCAAGAGGTTGATAGGTAACGATTTTCTTACACCCTATGTATGACATAGTTGTGTATTTGTATTTGCTACATGAAACAAGGGGTGGCCGAAATTTTGATACAAAATTTTGATTTTTTGAACTTCCGTTGCGCTTCCGATCACCGTAACCGATCCCCTTTCAGGTACGGACATCCAGTCCAAGGGCTGTGATTGATCTCTACCGCCCAGTATACTGTAGTTTAGTCTGATCAGGCGCTTACGCTATGTTATGGGCCACTAGCTTAGAAACATTATCTCTACAAAAAAAAATATATGATATGTTATGACAGAGCTCTATGGAGCAAAGCTTTTACATATGATTTTCAGATATGCACGTAGTTATAATTATTCATGATACGATTTTCACCGTACGCCTTACGATACTTTATTTTTAAGTTGCATGCGATTTTATGATATATTTATTTGTTATTCACGATATATACATGTTGAGTCTTTAGACTCACTAGACTTGATTGTTGTAGGTATTGTTAAGGCCGAGACGGAGGGCGTGGACTAGGGAGCGATCTTGGAACAGCAGTAGTAAACCCGAGGACCTCATGTTTTAATTTATGCACCTTTTATTATTCAAGCTCAGTTTTAATACGTTGGATTATTTTTAAGTTGATGTTTACGTTGGATTATTTTTAAATTGTTGGTTGAAAACAATATTTGCTTCCGCTGTTAATTTAAAGTTAAAAATTATTTACACGTTTTTTCTTTATATAAAAGAGACAAGATAATTATTTATTTAGAAAAATTTTAATAATTCCGCCAAATTATGAATACGAAATACGGGCCTTTACACAAACATTTTGGCCCAATTGTCCAATGCCTGGGTGGGACATTTTTTTTCACCAAAAATATATTATCGGCCAAGAAAGTGTGAATGATAGCCCAGCAACTTAGAAAATATTTTAGGCACATTATGGAAAAAGATGTTGAACATCTAATTGGTTGAGAGATTGACCAAGTTTTTGGACTCTCAAAACTAAAACATGAAGTGATAAGTGCAATTTTTTCACTTCAATTATCCTATGATTTACATGGATTAGGCTAGTTTTTGAGCTAATTTACGCATTTTAGTATTAGTT
The DNA here is from genome assembly GCF_022965805.1 of Primulina eburnea. Classification (NCBI taxonomy): domain Eukaryota; kingdom Viridiplantae; phylum Streptophyta; class Magnoliopsida; order Lamiales; family Gesneriaceae; genus Primulina; species Primulina eburnea. The sequence goes on from NC_133110.1 coordinate 31,506,100, forward strand.
ACGTCGTTTGCAGGAATCAAGCCGTAGCACATAACTTACAATCGAAAGGGGGTGAAATTGAATGAAAACTATGAGCCGAGGAAAGGAAACCAAGTCTAAGTTGTAAGAATAGAGTGTATGACAGCAACAAGGGCGCAACTGTGTGATATCATTACGCAATCGCGCAACCGAACTCCCACGATGAAGAGAGCACTAGCGCGCAGTCGCACAGCCCGAAGAAGATGAATACACATAGCAAAAAGACGCGCACAGCTGCTCATTCTCCATGAGCACCCACACACGACTCAGTCCAACATTATCAGAATTCTCGAATTTTGCGAGCTTTCATGGATGTAAAAAGAGAAAACCCTAGCCTCACGCAAAAAAAGAAGAAGAGAGCCCCAGACCACATCAAATGTAGAGAGCAAGAAACGTGAAGAACAAAGAGTGAAGATGAAGAACACATTTCCAAGGACGGAGTCAAAAATTCAGATTTGCTTTTTTTCTTTCTTTTCCTCTTAGTTTTCTATTTATTAGTAGGTGTTGAGAAACATGATCTATTATTATTTGTTATTACGTCATGAACTAATTTAATCATCTAGGGATCGACATAGCTTGGTAAAAACTATGTTTTCGAATCTTTGATTTATATATTTAATTTACTTCTTAGTTTATTTGTGTTTTCTTGAATTAATTGCGTTCAGTTACTTGATCACAAATTATTATTATATGTATTTGAAATCTCACTCTGGGGAGAGGATTCTTAACAGAACCATAGGAAAATATATTGTTGGTATTTATAAAATTCGGGAAACATATAACTCCATCAAAACCATTAAAATAATTATTGGGCTGTTAAAATTATTTGATTCTTAATAGGATATTGGAATAAATATTAGATGATGAATTTCTATATATCACTTGGGAAAGGGAGTATGAAGAACTGAGAATTCTCGGTTAGTATACGGGTTGAACTTATAATTATATATGCCAATAATAATTAAATGTAGTGCATACCAAGTGAAATCACACATCTAGACAATTTCTCTCATTGATTTTTCAGTTTTTGTGCGCTCGAATTTATTTTATTTGATAGTTAATAATCAAATCATATTCTTATTTAATTCTCGAAATAAAGTGAAACAATTCCAATTACAATACTTAATATAATTTTAAATATTCACTCTCTGTGATAAGGATATCCGTACTCAATTAAATATTAAAAATTGACACCATACACTTGTGGGTAAGCAAATCGTGCAATAAGTTTTTGGAGTCGTTGCTAAGAAGTGGGTTTATTTGAGTTATACTAATATCGTTACCCATTATTTGTAACTTTAATTTATATTTTTTTTAGTATTTTAGATTATTTATTTTTAATAATTGTTTTACTCTGTTTTGTAGTGCATGGGAAGATCTTAAATCTTGATTTTCTAATATTTTATCCAGAGATTTTAAATAAGTGGTAGGACCCATTATCTCAATGTAGCAATACCAATTAGAGAGCATTTTAAGTCGATGATCAACACCTACTATTTTGGCATAGCTTTTGGAACAATAAATGCTAACAACTTTGAGCGGAAGCTAACACTGATTAACATAGTCAAGGAGAAAAAGTTTGGGGGAGTAGACACTCCAGATCCACATCTTCTTCTGAGGACAACCTTAGAGATAATAGATACGGTAAAGATCAATAATTTTTATGATGATATTAATATAAATCAAATAAAATCACTCCCCGAAAACGGCGTCGAAAACTTGTTGCACGATTTGTTTACCTACAAGTGTACAATGTCAAGTTTTAGTATTAGATTGAGTAAGAATACCATTCTCACATAGAGTGAATATTTAAGTTTATATTAAGTACAATAATTAGAGGGATGATACTCATTTTCGTCCTTATTATTTACCACTTTTCTCATTTCAGTCTCTATTCATTTTTGACTACTTAATTAATCCTTCAAGTTTTCAAAATCTTCCCGAATTGGTCCATGTCATTATTTTCACGTTAAGATTAACGTTGACCCACATCATGTGCCTCTCAGATGATCATTTCTTTGTGAAGGCAGTCGATTACTCCTTTTCTTTTTTCCTCCCCACATGTACAACAACCTTAATCCCCAAATCAAACGATGGAAGGAAAGAGAAGGGCGAATGGTTGGAGACACCACTGATTGCTTGAAAGAAGTATATTGTTTTCAAAGAAGTAAGCTAGCTTTCCTTGATATATTTGTTGCAGTTGTTGACGTAAATTTTTATTGCACAGTTGTTGACCTAATGAATTTCCTGAATCGTTGTGCGGAAGCTGTATCGATCTTCAACATAACAGGTGGCAAAGAAATACTCAAGCAGATCAGGCGGTACTCTTCTCCTTATGGCGTTGCAAACCAGGGATTGGCGCATTGCTTTTGTAATGCCCTTGAGGCAAGAATGGCCGGAACGGGGTCGGCTCTGTATACAGCTTTTGCTGCGAGGCGAATCTCCACGTCCGAGTTGTTGAAATCTTATCAAATATATGTGGCGTCATGTCCCTTTAAGAGGATGTCGAACATATTCACAAACAAGTCGATAGGGAGGTACACGAGGAAGGCAGCAAGGGTTCATATCATTGATTTCGGGATCCTTTATGGTTTTCAATGGCCTTGTTTGATCCAAGGCGTGTCATTGAGGCCGGGAGGCGCTCCTCGGTTGAAAATAACGGCCATTGATTTCCCTCGGCCATGATTCAAGCCGGCTGAGAGGGTGGAGCAGACATGGCGTCGTTTGATGAGCTACTGCAAGAGATTTAATGTCCCTTTTGAGTATAATGCCATAGCTAAAAAGTGGGAGAATATTTGTATGGAGGATCTCAAAATTGAAAGAGATGAAATGGTGGTTGTTAATTGCTTGTACATGCTGCATTATGTGCCTGATGAATCCGCAGGTGTGAATAGCCCGCGAGATAGTGTCCTCAAACTTGTCAAGAAAATTAACCCGGATCTTTTTGTACATGGAGTGATCAACGGGACATACAACACCTCGTTTCTCATGACAAGGTTCCGGGAGGTTTTGAATCATTACTCGTCGTTCTTTGATATGCTTGAGGCGACGATTCCATGGGAGGATCAAGACCGGTTGATGCTCGAGAGGGAGATTCTTGGACGGGAGGTGATGAATGTTGTAGCATGCGAGGGATTGGAAAGGGTCGAGAGGGCGGAGACTTACAAGCAATGGCATATGAGGGACTTAAGGCTGGGTTCAGACAGTTACCATTGAATCGTGAAATACTGAAAGAAGTGAAGACTAAAGTGTGTAAAGGTTACCACAGTTGTTTTTCCTTGGAAGAAGATAGTGAATGGATGTTGCAAGGGTGGAAAGGCAGGGTTATGTATGCCCTTTCTTGTCGGAAGCCTATACAAGAATGAGTTTTGAGGAAATTGATATTAATATCCATGTCCGATTCGTTTCTTTTCTAAACTTTTTCAAACAAGTACTTCTTGAATTAATATTATAAATATTTAATTTTCAATGATATTTTAAATATGTGTGAAAAATAAACCGACTTGTATATTTGACAGATGTAAAGATATATGAAATGGAGATATATTCATAATTATCCACTTCTTTTTTTTTTGCCAAAGAAGATAAATTCGTATTTGACAGAAAAATGATCATGTGAGAGGCACATGATGTGGGTCAACGTTAATCTTAACGTCAAGATAACGACAAAGACCAATTCGGGAAGATTTTGAAAACTTGAAAGACTAATTAAACAGTCAAAAATGAAGAGGGACTGAAATGGGAATAGCGGTAAACAATAAGGACGAAAATGAGTATTATCTCATAATTAGAATAGTCTCACTTTATTTAGAGAATTAATAAGGATGTGATTTGATTATTAACTAACAAATAAAATTAATTCGAGCGCACAAACACTGGAAAATCAATGAGAGAAATTTTCTAATGGTATGATTTCACTTGGTCTTAAGTATATTTAATTATTATTGACATCTATAGTAATAAGTTCAACCTATTTACTAACCCATAATTTTCCATTCTTTATACTTCATTTCCCAAGTGATAAGTAGAAATTAATCGTCTAATATTAATTCCAATAAATTTATTAAAAATCAAATATCAAATAATTTTAACAGCCCAATAATTCTTTCAATTATATCAATGGAGTTATATGCCTTCTGAACCCTATAAACACAAAAGATGTATTTTCCTATGGTCATGTTCAAAATCCTCTCCCCCGAATGATATATTTCAAATAAATATCACAATTCAATTAGTGATCAAGTAATTGAATGCAATTAATTCAAGAAAATACAAATAAACCAAGAAGTAAATTGAATATATAAAACGATTCAAAAACATAGTTTCGACCAAGCTACGTCGGCCCCTAGATAATTAAAATAATTAATGACGCAATAACCAAAATTATAGATCTTGTTTCTCAACATCAACGAATCAAATAGAAAACTAACAGGAAAAAAGGAAAAATATCCAATCCGAATTTGCGACTCCATCCCTGGAAGATGCGCTATTCGCCTTCGTTCTTCTTGTTTCTCCCTCTCTGTTTTGTGTGATTTGTGGCTCTCATCTTCTTCTTCTTTTTTTTTATGTGAGACTAGGGCTTCGTCTTTTTATATCCGAGAAAAACCCGCCAAATTCGAGAATTCTGGTTCTGCACGTCTGCGTCGCGCGCAGGTCAGGATGGAGAATGTCCAGTTGCACGCGTCTTTATGTTATGTGCGTGCATCTTCTCCAGGCCGTGCGGCCGCGTAACAAAGGCGTGCTGGTGCGCTACTTCATGGTGGGACAGCTGTGCGCTTGTGACTGTCATGCAACTTCATTCTTATAGCCTGGACTTTGTTTCCATGAATTGGCTCATCGTTTTCATTCCATTTCACTCCTTTTCGATTGCAAGTTATGTATTACGGCTTGATTCCTGCGAACGACATAACTACTATGCTCAACAAATAGCCTAATCCATGTTAAATCATATAATAATTTAAGTGCAAAAATCGCATTTATCATGAAGCTTAACATTGTGGGAAAGAAGTGCAAGGAGTTGGAAACCGCAGGCTGAACAAAAAGAAACAATTTGCAGAACAAGGAGAGACATTCAACACAACTCAACGATAGTTTCAAACACTCCAAATTCTCTCTAGTCAAATTTCTAGCAAGCTTTCACAATTTCTTAGTTTTTCTGCTATTTTGTCTAGTTTGTCGTTCAAATTTCCAGTAACTCTTTTTTTTTTTGTTCATTTTTTATTCTTTGTGATTGTGGTAAGCCAATGATCATGTTAAGAATTTTATATTTTCTAGCTTCGTTTTTCATTCAAACCCTTTGTTTTAGTCTCATATTTTCTTAAAAGATTAAAACTAACAATCAAATTAGATATTTGACATATTTTTAACAATTTTCATTTAAATAGGTACTTTTAACACGTGGCACACCCGCATCATCAAAAATATCGTGCAAACATCGTACTACCATTGGAAATGTAACCTAATCGAGTTAAATATTTTATAAAATTTTAAATCTCATACTTTGATTCAATTCAAAATTTTAATAATTTTTTGTTCAAACTCGAGTTCAGCTTGAAATATTCAAACATATTCACGAGCTATTAAGAAATGAAAGTTTGAAATATATCGATATAATATATAATTATATTATATTTAATAAAATATTAAAATTGATGAACAGCTCGCAAAATATCTTAAAAATAATTTGAGATCGAGTTCGAAAAAAGTTCGAACATGATCGAATCCCGCTCGAATTCGAACACAAGTCAAATATTTTTCAAGATGACTCGAAAAACAAGGGAACAAAAAGGTAGAACAAAAAAGATGCAATTGCAACTGCGATAGATCCTTACAAAACTTCGTCTAGTCCAAAAGAAATACAAAGCATTAAACTTTTGTCCTTTTCCAAGAACATGGATATTTAGAGAAGTCGATTAAATAATCTCGATGAAATAGATAGATACAGTTACTCGTCCATATCTTTACTTTCTGCCTCGGCCTCGGTTGCCACGGCCACGGCCTCGTCCAAAGCCACCACCTTTTCCACGCAGTGCCTTGTTCACATCGTGTTTTATTTGCATGTTCTCTGGTAAGGGAAGTATGCGATCAACACACTTTCTGAAGCTGAAATCGTCAACAGATTCATCGTCCCTGATGAGGAAGAAGCAGCGACTTTTAAACTGTGGATGAAATCGAACTTGAAGACCATTAATACCACATCCTATCTTTCTCTCTGCCTCCATATGACCTTTTTTGAGCAATTCCAACACCATGATGTGCTCATACTGAAAGAAAACCAAGCCAAATTCATGACGACCATAACATCATGGAAACTGCCATACAAACTTGAAATGAAGGGTCATCAAAAATTATCAAAAGCTTGAATTTCAAATATCATCAACCAAACTATGTTTCACTGTGATATTGAATTGGTCTGGTCTGATAAATGGAGCTTAGTATTTCAAAACTAAAATAAACAAGAGTAAACTAGTGATGAATCTCATAGCACTGCAGCAAATGAAATTCGGAGTTTTGTTCTTAAAATTTGAAAATATCAATCAAACTTTAAAAGTCTCCAGATATATTAAGCCAGCAATGAAAACTCTGCCTCTAAGAAATTATTAGCTACCATATATGAAGATATAGTCATTGGACAACGTTTTGGACACAATTTTTCCAAAAGATGGCCTTTTCAGGAAAACAACACAAAAGAAGAAAATAAAAAGATAGCGTGCTGAATTCTTGCAATAGAGGAGCAAATAAACTCCCAACTAATAGGAAAATCAAAGAGAACAATCATCCACATGATAATTCTCGAACACAAATTGACCCCACAAATGAACAAATTCTCAACGCACCAAGCATCTTTGGGGAAAACCAAAATTCACGGTTCTAAAATTCGCTAGGCGCTAGTCAGGTGCCAAACTAGCGCTAGGCCGCCTAAGTGGGGACTAGGGGTTGCTAGGCGGATTCCACGGTAGCAAGAAACTTGTAATAGTTCTTAAACTAAATTTTTGCTCAAACTTTGTTAAAATCCAATTGACACCTGGTTCATTCCTCTGCTTAAGATGGATAAGAATAATTGACAATGCAAAAGATATCAAAATAAAGAAAAAAATTACCTTTAAGGTCTGGTTCGATTTTCTTATGTGTGCAGAAGTAAATAGACAAAGAATATGAGAGTGGCGTGTTAGGGCAAGTGCAAGCCAACAAATCGTGGTTTTAATTAGGCTTTCAATCCCAAAAAATTTAAAGCACGAGCCTATAATTCTTTCTTATGTCATGCTCTAGTTTAATTCGGCTTTCAAAAATTAAAAGCCCAAAAAAAATTTCCCAAAAAAATTTTAACCGCCTAGGCCCGCCTTGAACCGCTTAGGACCGCCTAGACCCGCCTAGGCGCCCTTGCCACGTAGGCTGGCCGCCTAGAACCTTTTCGGTGCGGTCAAGCGGCGCCTAACGCCTAGGCAGCCACCTAGCAAGAGTTTTAGAAACCTGCCAAAATTAAATCGGCTCCACAAGATTTTCTATGACATTATACAGTTTCCAAGAATATACAAGCAAATTCATCACACTTCCATGCAAACCTAAAGATCATTCCTATTCCAGGTCATCCAACATGCCATAGTTCTGCAGAACGCATATCACTATCAATTAAGACTTTACTATTCAACATCTAAAAGAAGACAAACCAATTGTTACGAGATAGAAATAGACAAAAAATATTCAAATCCAAACAACAAAAAATCTTTCAACATTTACTAAGAGAATTCCCATGGCCTCTGAAATAGAATATAAAACCTCAGGTAAGATAATCATTTACCGCCAATAGAAAATTGTGCAATTTATACAAACAAATTTACCAGGAAACAAAATACAGGTTTCACCGATTTAACGAACAAAAAAGTAAAGAAAACATAGGAATTAAGTAAAAAATAATACAAACTGAGCTTACCTTATTTAAATCAATATTAGCAGGCCAAGTGTGGAGAAGCTTATAGAAATAATCAAACATCTCCACAGAAGACCCGAACGTTTTCATGCCCACACTGGCCGCAGCAGCCTCCTCCTCCTCCTTCTTCTGCTCTTCCACTTCCCCCTCTCCATCTGCTAAACTCTCTTCTCGTTCTTCTCCAGAACACTTATCAGATTCGGCTTTGATTCTCTTCTCTCCGTTTGGCTCAGCGGCCTCATCATCCCCCCTGGCGCGCTTCGAGACGCCATTTCCAGGCTCATCCGCTATTCCGGCTTGAGGCTCAATGTCACTGCTCAGAGGAGGCGCTGGAGCTGATTCGTCGGCCATGAGTGAGCTGAAGAGTGGCGGGCGAGATAAACCCCAACTTTAAAACCCTAAATTCGCAAGTGATCAATTGTTTAGCCCGACCCGGTAGTAGAATACACTCGGGAGTTAACGACTTTCGCACCTTAGTTCAAAGTTGTAGGTGGGCTAGAAAGCCCAGCCCAGACAATTTCCAACATTTCTAAGCCCATTTTGTTTTTAATTGAGATTATGTTCATGCTGAATTTTTCTGGTAATATAGAAAAAAGTATTAATATTTTATTAAATTCTCTGTTATGTAAGTGAGGTTCAAATGTTTTATAAAAGCTATTTGCATGCATATATTTTTAACTAATTATTCTCAAATCTTTAAGTTATTAATTATGAGTAAAAAAATATTTATTAATTTTTTAGAATACATTAGAATAGATTTTTATGTAGTTTACAAAGAAAATTAATACACGTGAAATCGAAAGAGAGATTTTTTATACAGAAAATTATTATACCAGGAATATGTAGCTTTTGGATTTGAACCTTCCTTAGCAAAATATTATTTGATTTACTAGACTACAACGTGAACTTAATATCTTGAACTTCTTAGCGGTTTGTGTAAGACCAACCAACAGTACCTAGACGATAACTTCCATACCGTTTCTTTTTATTTTTTTCTTGGAATATTTCTTGGTTTCATAATTATTTCGTTGAGATGGCTCGTCCTCATACTTACACATATGACATTTCTTTAAGAATATTCTACCATACACCGCCTTTTATAAGCAAATGAACCATTAAAAGTTGTATGGTCAAGCATGCATGTAGAACCCGTAAATCAGTCTACGTATAAGTCATGCATAATTCTAGATTTTTAAAATTTAATTGACTTCATTGCATGATTATTTTAAATGCATTTCTTTGAAGTTAATTATTTCATTATTTCAGTTCAGTAGTTTGATTTTTAGCATTTCAGTTATTTCAGTGAGGCCGGACTGGAGTTGGAGTTTTGAGATAGAATTTAAGATTCGAGAAACATTTCCAGAAGTTAATTTAGCTAGCAAGTAAGTTCATTTAAGTTAAAAAGGGAGGTTTGAGAATTTAATTTAAGTTGCTTGAGGTGATTAAGAAATAAGCCCATTTAAGTTGCATAATTAATGATTTTACTCACTAAATTAATTAAAGGATTAGTGAGGCTTTTAAGGATTATTAATTTATTAGATAATCAACTTCTCCCCTACCTTTTATTATAGAATTTCGGCCCCCATAGTTGCTAGGCAATTCATTTGCCAACTCATCAATCTTTTGACCATTTCTTTGCATGTAATTTGTAGGATAATTCTATGATTTTTGGGAGCACCATTTAATTAACTATTAGAGCTTATCCTAGTCTATATTACCAAGCATAAAATCGGCCACTACACCATTCTAGAAGCACCCAAGAAGACTTGATATCAAACCATAATTCAAAATTCAAATTGAGGAGACTTGGTCTTGATTCTCCCTTATTTTGTGCACCCCTTCTCCTCACCCTCTTAACCACTTATTCACCCCTCCCTACCACCGAAATGAGAGCCATTTCAGAGTGAAATATCGTGAGTCTTAGGTAGAGGAAAGGAAAGAAAAAATCGAGTACAAGGAATAACAAGAGAAGCGCTCCACCTCCTCCGTGCCGCGTCGTCGTCGTTTCGTTCATTTCCTTTCGAAACGAAACCAAGGCATGTATAGATTTCTTTCAAACCTCAATCAAGTCATATTAGCAATTATTTTTCAGTATATGATCATGTTTTATCATGCAAAAACCGAAATACATCAAAGCATTTTCAGAAAACAAAACATGCATATTTCGGTTCCCTTGTGCAGTTCACGTTTTTCCCTCGTTTTGTGGTTTCAGGTGGATGGTTCGACTCCAGGCTCCCAAGGCGACATCTAGACGCATACTAGGGTGTGTCAAGACCGCGATGGTCCATTCAAACAAGCCCCATGCATGATAGAAATCAGAATTGACAGCAGCCTTTCCCCTTGCATCTCATGTGTTCGAAAGTTTCAGATTATTCTGTCAAGGGATTGAATCTGATCTTGGCTGCCCTAGGGCTCTTAGCCATGGTTAGATCACTCCCCTAGCATGTCTAAGACGTGACTAAGTCGCCCTTTTGGTGGCTTGGTCCATGGTGCATCGGTTTTAATCAAATCAACAAGAACAGCCCCTTTCCCCATTCGGCTTCTTCATTGGTTCAGCATATGGTTTCGGTTTTTGGTTGCTTGGTATGGATCTTGGTTGGCCTATGGACCATAGCCATGGTTCATACCATGCCCCTAGATGTCTAGATCGTGACATGGTCAATCAAATGGCCACTGGAACGACACGAGACATCGATCAAAGCAAGACACTACACTTGCGCAGCTGCTGTATTTTTTTGACAGCAAGTAGGCTGCTGTTCAGAGGTGTCGTTTGAGTTCTTGGTTGGCTTTTAGCCTATGGCCTTGGACTGGACAGTGCCCCATCGAGTTAGGAAGGTCATGTTTTTGACCGTTCGTGATTCGTATCATTTTTGAGGTCATACGAGAATTTACGGTGTGATGTGCCAAATTGACTCTCGAAAGAGCGTTTAAGGTTTTGGCCTCCATTTCACCTAGATTTCGACCCTCACCATTTTAGGAGCATTAGTTCATAATTTTAAGCGTATTTTAATCATGACTATACGTCGGTTCAGTGTTGGTTCGGGTTGGTTCGAAGTCATGATTAAATACGAAACGGTTAGACGTATTTGTTGCATTTTCAAATTTAATTGCATAGTTTAGTCAAGAAAAATATATTGCATATTTTCATGGCATATTTAGGTTGCAGCGAGCTTGGGGACGATCCAATCCAATCCAGTTGGTAACATATACATGAATTTTCATTATGCCAGTTAATTATTTTACGTGCATTAAATAGAAAATGATTATTTTTGAGATTTATGCGATATGGCTGGTGGTTCATTCACTATGTGGGAGTATTAGTTTATACGGTCGCCAGTGACCGCCCGGTTCAGTTTGGTACCACTCGGTCGCCAGTGACCGGCCAACTCAGTTCAGTTTCAGACTCCCCGGTAGCCAGTTACCGATCAGTTCAGCTTAGTGCAGTGGCCACAGGCGTAAAACATAATCTCAACAGAAAAATTTTACTAGTTATTTCAGTACAGGGCTCCAAGGAGCAAACTTTTTTACTGTGATTATCAGTTCAGTTATGCACGTATTATAATTGCTCAGTACGGATTATTTTCAGCATGCCTCATGACATGATATTTTATCCCATGCACATTTTACTTCAGTATTTACTCGTTACCTACGATATTTGCATGCTGAGTCTTTAGGCTCACTAGACTTGATTGTTGTAGGTACTGATGAGGCCAGGGCTGAGGGCGGGGACCAGTGAGCCAGCTTGGGTCGGCAGTAGTGGCACCCGAGGACCTCAGTGCAGCAGTAGTAATTTATTCCGCAAACATTTTATCAGTCGTTGGATATTTTTAAATTGTGATTTTTGGCAAACTTTATTTTCTTCCGCTGCGATATTTTAAACTTTGAACTGGATTTATCAGTTGATGTTATGAATGAGGCCATTTAAGTTATTTTAAAAAGAAAAATTTTAATTTTCCGTTAATTTTCAAGCGAGGAGTTTTAGGGCCTTTATAGTTGGTATCAGAGCGGTGGTTCTGTATAGGGTTACACTACTACTGACCGCGAGAAGCTCACGAAGCCACGTCTTCGGTCTGTAAGTTTTACAGTTCAGCATTTTATTTAAAGCATGAATTATTTTACCAGCATGCTTCCATGAAATAATTTCGACCAGATTTTCAGTATTTCAGTGTCCATTTCAAATAAATTATTGAATTATGCATGTTAGTTACGTATGGGTTATGTTGGAACAGTATGCCCCCTAGATGCCAAGTAGGACGCCCGAGAGGTGGTGGCGAGCACCGTCATGAGGACGATGATGATCAGGGACAAGAGAGGCAGGCACCTCCTCCTCCACCTCCACCTCCACCTCCACCTGACATGAATGCCCAGATGCTAGCTGGGATGACGCAGTTCTTCGCACAGTTTGCTAGGAACAATGCCGCAGCCGTAGCCGCAGCCGCAGGCAGGCCGACAGGGCCCGAGGCTGTTTATGAGAGTTTTATGAAAATGCGTCCAAAGGAGTTTTCTGGGACGTCTGACCCCATGATTGCCGAAGGATGGATCAAATCTCTCGAGGTCATCTTCGAGTTTATGGAGCTGGGAGACGCAGACCGAGTCAAATGCGCCACCTATCTGTTCACTGGAGACGCCCGCTTATGGTGGGAAGGAGCGTCGGTAGCCCTGACCTTGGCTACACTTTCATGGACACGCTTTACAGATGTTTTCTACTCCAAGTATTTTGCTGACGAGGTTCGCACCCGGTTGACCACCGAGTTCATGAGTCTGAGACATGGTGATATGACAGTTATAGAGTTCATCCGTAAGTTCGATAGGGGCTGCCACTTTGTGCCCCTGATAGCGAATGATGCCAGAGCTAAGTTGATGCATTTCCTGGTGGGTCTACGGCCGATCTTGCGCCGGGATGTTAGGGTGTCTGACCCTGCTACTTATGAGATTGCGGTCTCCAAAGCCCTAGCCGCATAGCAGGATCTGCGGGATATCGAGAGGGATCGCCAGGGCAAGCGCCCAGCCCAGGTACCACACCGCCCTCCTCCTCATCAGCATCAGCAGCATAACAAGAGGCCATTTCATGGGCCGCCTAGAATCAGAGGCCAGCAGCCGCAGCAGCAGCAGGGGCGCCCAGCCCCGAGGACTTTTGAGCACCCAGTCTGTCCCAGGTGCTCACGCCGCCATCCTGGAGCGTGTATGGCTGGCTCAAGAAAGTGTTTTAAGTGTGGCAGTCCAGACCACGTGTTGCTGCAGTGCCCTCAGAGACATCTGCCTACTCAAGGCAGAGTTTTTGCTCTCCATGCAGTGGAAACAAACCCGGAGACTATGTTGTTGACAGGTACCTTTAAGCATTGAGTTATTATTCGAATGTCAGCGTTTTGGGAATCGGGATTTAGATTTTGAACTTAGAACTGTTATAGGATTGCATGCTCTACTCAGATTTATTTTGGGGGAATTAAGCTAGAAGAACCTTGACCTTTGCATGACTATAAGTTTAGTTCTTGTAGTGGGATTCAACTTAGAGTTCCGATCTTTCAGGGAGAATTTTTATATCTGATTCCGCTACCAAGGCCTTGATAGATTCAGGGGCCACTCACTCGTTTATTTCGGAGGTCTTTGCAAACTTTCTCAAGATCAAGACCATTGGGCTAGACATAGCCTTTTCAGTAGTGTTGCCGTCAAGCGAGGAGATGGCAGCTACCAATGTTATCCGAGATATAGATATGGAGCTGCACGGTAACCTTGTTTATGCGGATCTGATCGTGCTATCGATGCCAAAATTTGACATCATCCTAGGGATGGACTGGCTATTGAGGAACAGAGTGTTGATAGACTTCCAGCGGAGATCTGTTCTTGTCCGACCGCCTGGAATGGAGCAATTATTATTTGAGCCGGACAGGTACTTTCCTTTACCGCGCATTATTCCATATGTTCAGGCTAGGAAGCTTATGCATAGAGGGTGTCGGACATTTCTAGCAACCTTTGTATCTGTCCCCGAGGAACCCAAAAAGTCAGCCTCAGATGTTCCGATTGTCAGAGATTTCTTAGACGTTTTTCCCGAAGACGTCTCTGGTATGCCACCCGAGAGAGAGGTGGAGTTTTCCATTGAGCTTATGCCAGGTACGGCTCCGATATCCAAAGCGCCGTACCGACTAGCACCGACAGAGATGACAGAGCTTAAGAAGCAGATTCAGGAACTTCTCGACAAGGAGTTCATTCGCCCGAGCTTTTCTCCATGGGGCGCGCCGGTCTTATTTGTGAAGAAGAAGGATGGCTCGATGAGGCTTTGCATTGACTATCGGGAGTTGAACAGGGTTACAGTGAAGAACAAGTACCCACTTCCGAGGATTGAGGATCTGTTTGACCAATTGCAAGGAGCTTCGATTTTCTCCAAGATTGATCTGTGTTCCAGTTATCACCAGTTGAGGGTGAGAGATGCTGATGTCTCGAAGACTGCCTTCAGGACTCGTTATGGTCACTACGAGTTCCTTGTGATGCTGTTCGGTCTGACGAATGCGCCAGCGATCTTCATGGATCTCATGAATCGTGTATTTCAGCCGTACCTCGACCAGTTTGTGATAGTGTTCATAGATGACATTCTCGTCTACTCCAAGAGTCGGGAGGAGCACAGCAGACATCTGACCACAGTGTTGCAGACCTTGCAGAAGCACAAATTATTCGCAAAGTTCAGTAAGTGCGAATTCTGGTTAGAGAAGGTGGCGTTCTTGGGCCACATTGTTTCTAGTGGTGGCATTGAGGTAGACCCGGCGAAAGTTGCTGCAGTCAGAGATTGGGTTGTGCCGCAGAATGCATCTGAGATCCGCAGTTTTCTGGGGCTAGCAGGATATTACAGGAAGTGTAATGCCCGGAAATTTAATTACCGTAATCTGAAATGATTTGGATATGATTACTGTAATCGGAGATTAATCTGGAATGATTTATTAAATTAATCGAGATGATTATAGACGGAACGGATCGGACTAGGACACATGATAAAGGTGTGAAATGTGTGTGCAAGAAGTGAGAGGGCGCACATGCGCGTGGAGTCTTGCGCGAGATTGGCAGCACCTTTCGCGCACATGCGCGGATGAAGTCGCGCACATGCGCAGAGGTGGCCGAGGCATGCGCGCACATGCGCGGACGGACTGCGCGCATATGCGCGTAGCGTCCCGAGCCATGGGCGCATATGCGCGCGGCATGCATTTGGTCGAATCGCCACTTGTCTCTTGAAATGCGTGAGATGTATATATATATATATATATATATCAGCATGCAAAATCTTCAGAAAAGGGGAAAGAAATCGAGGGTTAGGGAAAAGCTTTGTTCTTTTTCTTTAGAAATTGATTTACGAGCAAATCGTTTATCTGAATTGGAATCCGACTTCGGTACTGTGTTCCTATCAACGCAGGCTACAACTGGACGTAAGTTTTATTACGTTTAGACAAGATTTGATTTTATGATGTTGTTAGAATTGAATATGATTCGGATATGGTGTTTCTACTACCGTAGATATTGTAGAATCGAAGTCAGATTTAGAAACAGATTGTTTATAGAATTGTTATGAATTTTAGAGTTGATTTGATTGAGATTGCTATCAGAATTATGCTGTTATTCATTTTAAAGTGTACCGGTACTGAAGTTATAGAATGTACTGAGATTTATTAGGAATTCTGGTATTATAATTGTGATGTTAAGATTGACGGGATTACTAGACTGTAGCGTTATGCCGTCTAAACATCAGTTGGTACAGATTGATCAGATTCAGTATTGGTTTCTGTTATCTCGTGATATTGTTGATGTGATCAGATTTTGTACTGAATTGGGTATTGATCAGAACAGATTGTGTTTTGGGCTACACATTGATACAGCGTATTTATTCTTGTCATTTCAGATTGAAGATGGACAGACTGGACTTCGAGATTTCGTCTTCCTCAGACGGGGAAGATAAAGGTATAATGCATGTGATATTCGGGAAGTCCCAACTCAAATGAAATCTCATTTGAGTTTCCCAACAAAATCACATACTAGACTGTTGTCTATATTTTATTATATTTATGCTTTGATTATAGAATTGTATTCATATGTAGGAGATTATTGTCATATTCAGCTATGAATATGATTATACTTTGTTTACAGATTTCTATTCATTGCATTTAAGATAGGAAAGTCTTGACAGCCATTGTCAGACTTCTAGACGTTCGGTGTATCTCAACTTAGGAGTAGCCATTACTCCTATTGCCAGCCGTTGATACAGCTCGGACCGACGTCTAGGAATAAGACGTACAGCACCTCGATTGGTAGGGTAGGTGACAGCCAGTGACGTCTTATTCACCCCGGGATCCCTAGAGTTATAGTTGAGTCGAGTCTAGACATGGTTTGATTAGGACTGCATGCTTATATGGATGTGGCTCCTAGATCATGGGACCCCTCGTTATTGCTTCCAGTTGTGCTAGCATGTCTTTATGATTTAGATTGGTTATATGCATGTTTAGCTGATTTGAAGTGCATGCTTATTGTGATTAGATTTCATAGCTTATGAAATCTAATGTTTTGATTTTATTCGTGACAGCATGTTTCATGAATTATTTTATGTATATACATGTTTACCATGTTTTATACTGGGATTTATTTCTCACCGGAGTTATCCGGCTGTTGTCTTGTTTTGTATGTGTGCATGACAACAGGAGGGGCTGGTTCGGGGTCAAGATGATGATGAGAAAAGACGAGTTTAGCGTGGTGATTCCGGACTTACAGTAGACTGGGTTTTATTACTGGACTTTAGTAGTTGAACCTTAAATTAGCTTGTTGTACGTTTAATACTGAAATGTATTTTATACAGACATGTATAGTATTTAGATTCCATTACCTTCCGCAGTTATATTTTAAAACGAAAAATTTTTAGACCCTGTTTATCAGAACAGATAATTAAATCCCAAAAACGATTAAGAAGATGATTAGCGTCCGGGTCCCCACAACAGGTGGTATCAGAGCTAGGTTAGTTCTTTCAGAGCTATAGATTCCTTAGCGATGGATATCGTAGAAGTTAGTTCCTTTAGAGATTTGATCTGTTAGCTATAGATCTTTTAGCGATAGATCTTTTAGATTGAGATAGTCAGAACTGATAGATTTTTTAGACTGACTTAGATTAAGATAGAAGAGAATGAGCGGGGTAGATGAATTTTCTTTCCTTGCATGTGTGTGCTAGCATGAGATTGATTTTAATGTTGACTGACATTGTGTGCTAGCATGAGACTATGTGTTACTGCTTAAAGATACATGTTTACCTGATTATATGATTTGAATTGGTATTATGTATTCTTGAATATGAATCAGATCGGATTCATGATCAGCAGTAAGATGATCATGATCAGAGAAAGATTGGTACAGATTTGTAGTACTAGATTTCTAATGTGTTTGGTAATCAGATGTACCGCCCAGAAGAATTCCAGAAAGAGGCAGTACTTCATACGATCAGACAGGTAGGTCAGAACCTCAGATAGATGTGTCAGAAATTCAGATGGAAACACAGGTACAGAGGTTCCAGTCGTTTCAGCCGCCGGTTCTAAAGGGAAATGAGACGTCAGCAGATTGTGAGAAGTGGCTTGAGGAGACAGAAATGTTATTTGAATTCCTAAATTTCACAGATGAGTGTAGAATTAGGCTTGTTGAGAACCAATTGCATGAGACTGCAAGAAGATGGTGGTTACTCACCAAAGGAGCTTTAGAGCAGAGTCGTTCAGTGATTACATGGAAGATCTTCAAGGTTGAGTTCTACCAAAGATTCTTCCCCGTATCATATAGAGAGGACAGAAGTGCAGAGTTCACGAACCTAAGACAAGGACAGATGAGTATCGATGAGTATTTGGCTCAGTTCTTCACCTTGTTACGGTTTGCCCCTTTTATAGCTAGAAATGATCATGCTATATCTAGTCAGTTCATTCAGGGATTAAATCCAGAAATACGTACATTGGTGAATGTGAAGCCATCGAGTAGTTTTGCTGATACCTTGAACAAGGCCAAAAGAGCAGAAACGGTTCTGACAGGACAACAAGGAGTCTTATATGATCTTCCAACATCAAATCCACAACCACTGCCTTCTAGAGTTGAGATTGGCAGCAGCAGTGATAGGAAGAAAGAACCATTGAAGATTCAAAAGAAACAGTTCAAGAAGTTAGGAAGTGATTCCTCTAGTTCCAGCAGTCCTAGTCCGAGCTATACCGGAGTGTATTGTAGGACGTGTGGAGGGCGACATTCCACAGAACAATGTAAAGGAGTGCTTGGTAAATGTAATGTGTGTAAGCAAACGGGACACTTTGCTAAGGTTTGTCCCCAGAAGGGTTCTCGAAGATCTTAAAGAGCAGGGTCATTGGTGATAATGACTGAAGAGCAGACTCAGAATTCACAACAGGTACTATTTCTTGTATGATTATATGCATAGGTATGGATATGTACTAATGCATTATTTATGAGTATCTGTGATTGGATAGCATGAAGATATGTTGTATCTGTTGGGTCTGTGTATACTGTAGTATTGATTCCTTGGCTGTTGAGGAATATGTTGATATCAGAAATTTCTGTGACATATTATATACTACAGTTAGATGAGGATGGGACTGGATTAGATTATGATGTACTTGTAACTATCTGATTTGGATTGCATTATTGACATGAATATGCTGAACAAGTACCGAAATATTGTAGCATGTGTTCCAGAAATAGTAAGATTAAGACCAGATTTAATTGATAAAGGAGGATTTTCGATCCAGAAGTCCTTAGAAAATTTTAGGGTTTAGGACTCGATTATTACAGAAAGGAACAGATGGCTTCCTTAGGTATCCAGTAGATCCACTGAAATCGAGCCTAAAATTTGATAGTAAGATAATAGTTAACTGTTGTTTGCTTAGATAAGATGTCAGATGGGTTCTCTATCAGAGAGAATTGAAAGAATTGACAGATTAAAGTATGGGCTAAGGAATCCAGTTGATTGTGTATTTCTCTTGAAGACATTTTAGTTCTGTTTCTAGATTGACAGATTATGTGTTCAGGGATAAAGCAGTTGATCTGGACAGTATGAAGATTGGTCAGCCAGCCAAAATCTATTATGTTATGAGTTTCTTAAACTCACTAGATCAGCATAGGACATTTCTATTATGAGTTTGGTTTGATGTTAGTGTAATTATTATTCAGTGTGTGATACTATGCAGTTCCAATCGTATCAGAGTTGTTTGTGGAATATACAGTAGTCCCGAACGGGGATCAGAATTTTCAGACCTGTAGTTTGTTGATCAGATCAATATAACATCGATACGATTTTGCGTTTTCTATGGGTTTGGTTATTGTGTGATATCAGAATGTTTCAGAATTGTTCCAGCTTTTGATATGGATAGTCAGAGCCGAATACCAGGTAGGTATTTCTTATTTATTTTATGTTATTAACTGATTTTGTACAGCATAGTTCGAATCTGATATCTCAGGTATGTCAGAAATGCACAGTAAGGGATTCAGTTTCATTCAGATGGTTCAGAATGTATGATATTCGAACAGATAATGTTGGTATAGACAGATGAGATCAGTTGGGATAACAATTTATGTTGTAAGGTTGGTAAAAATGGTACTGATATGTCTGGATCGCTAACAAAAGAAGCCAGAAAGCTAGGAATCAGAAGATGATTACCGACTTAGTATATTCCTGAATAGAAATGGAAGTACATTTCTAGGACTGATGTAATGAAATTACCGCCATTTTTTTCATATTGGGATATGGTCTGATCGTGATTGATAGATTGTTCAATCTATATCTAGTAGTTTGTAAAGATGATGAACAAACAGAACTAGGTGACAGAGATCCCTGTCAAAGAAATAGTCAGATTGACTAGAATGATGATTTCGAGTAGAGTATATCAGACTATGATTACGATTAAGTGTGTACTTGTGGTAGATTATATCATAAGCTCTCTCTGGCAGATTGTTCACAAATTGACAGGTAGTCGGAGTGTCTTGTTCAGATATTGAAAAATATTGATAGAACTCTAGTGCGGGATGTTAGCACTAGTTATCAAGATGGTGCAGAAGGAATAGATGTAGGAAACCAATGTCGGATGATGACGATTGGTATTTGGAGCCGAAGATGGAATATGTCCTTAATTGGAATAAACAGATGGGATAGCAACTACAGGTGGTATTGCTTTGTTATGAATTGCAATTAGTATATACGGATGTTGTATAGCCAATGTTATCCGACTGAGATACTTGATGAATTCTGATTCCAGACTACAATCAGAGATTGATTCGGCTAGAATGAGTTAAAGAAAGATACCTCAAAATGTTGTTAGTGAAGTGAGTTTGGATGTTAAACTCTGTTATACAGTTCTTCTGATAAATTTGGTTTGATGATTGGTGAGTTCGAGGACGAACTCAGATCTAAGAGGGGGAGAAATGTAATGCCCGGAAATTTAATTACCGTAATCTGAAATGATTTGGATATGATTACTGTAATCGGAGATTAATCCGGAATCATTAATTAAATTAATCGAGATGATTATAGACGGAACGGATCGGACTAGGACACATGATAAAGGTGTGAAATGTGTGTGCAAGAAGTGAGAGGGCGCACATGCGCGTGGAGTCTTCGCGAGATTGGCAGCACCTTTCGCGCACATGCGCGGATGAAGTCGCGCACATGCGCGGAGGTGGCCGAGGCATGCGCGCACATGCGCGGACGGACTGCGCGCATATGCGCGTAGCGTCCCGAGCCATGGGCGCATATGCGCGGAAAGCGTCGCGCATATGCGCGCGGCATGCATTTGGTCGAATCGCCACTTGTCTCTTGAAATGCGTGAGATGTATATATATATATATATATCAGCATGCAAAATCTTCAGAAAAGGGGAAAGAAATCGAGGGTTAGGGAAAAGCTTTGTTCTTTTTCTTTAGAAATTGATTTACGAGCAAATCGTTTATCTGAATTGGAATCCGACTTCGGTACTGTGTTCCTATCAACGCAGGCTACAACTGGACGTAAGTTTTATTACGTTTAGACAAGATTTGATTTTATGATGTTGTTAGAATTGAATATGATTCGGATATGGTGTTTCTACTACCGTAGATATTGTAGAATCGAAGTCAGATTTAGAAACAGATTGTTTATAGAATTGTTATGAATTTTAGAGTTGATTTGATTGAGATTGCTATCAGAATTATGCTGTTATTCATTTTAAAGTGTACCGGTACTGAAGTTATAGAATGTACTGAGATTTATTAGGAATTCTGGTATTATAATTGTGATGTTAAGATTGACGGGATTACTAGACTGTAGCGTTATGCCGTCTAAACATCAGTTGGTACAGATTGATCAGATTCAGTATTGGTTTCTGTTATCTCGTGATATTGTTGATGTGATCAGATTTTAACTGAATTGGGTATTGATCAGAACAGATTGTGTTTTGGGCTACACATTGATACAGCGTATTTATTCTTGTCATTTCAGATTGAAGATGGACAGACTGGACTTCGAGATTTCGTCTTCCTCAGACGGGGAAGATAAAGGTATAATGCATGTGATATTCGGGAAGTCCCAACTCAAATGAAATCTCATTTGAGTTTCCCAACAAAATCACATACTAGACTGTTGTCTATATTTTATTATATTTATGCTTTGATTATAGAATTGTATTCATATGTAGGAGATTATTGTCATATTCAGCTATGAATATGATTATGCTTTGTTTACAGATTTCTATTCATTGCATTTAAGATAGGAAAGTCTTGACAGCCATTGTCAGACTTCTAGACGTTCGGTGTATCTCAACTTAGGAGTAGCCATTACTCCTATTGCCAGCCGTTGATACAGCTCGGACCGACGTCTAGGAATAAGACGTACAGCACCTCGATTGGTAGGGTAGGTGACAGCCAGTGACGTCTTATTCACCCCGGGATCCCTAGAGTTATAGTTGAGTCGAGTCTAGACATGATTTGATTAGGACTGCATGCTTATATGGATGTGGCTCCTAGATCATGGGACCCCTCGTTATTGCTTCCAGTTGTGCTAGCATGTCTTTATGATTTAGATTGGTTATATGCATGTTTAGCTGATTTGAAGTGCATGCTTATTGTGATTAGATTTCATAGCTTATGAAATCTAATGTTTTGATTTTATTCGTGACAGCATGTTTCATGAATTATTTTATGTATATACATGTTTACCATGTTTTATACTGGGATTTATTTCTCACCGGAGTTATCCGGCTGTTGTCTTGTTTTGTATGTGTGCATGACAACAGGAGGGGCTGGTTCGGGGTCAAGATGATGATGAGAAAAGACGAGTTTAGCGTGGTGATTCCGGACTTACAGTAGACTGGGTTTTATTACTGGACTTTAGTAGTTGAACCTTAAATTAGCTTGTTGTACGTTTAATACTGAAATGTATTTTATACAGACATGTATAGTATTTAGATTCCATTACCTTCCGCAATTATATTTTAAAACGAAAAATTTTTAGACCCTGTTTATCAGAACAGATAATTAAATCCCAAAGACGATTAAGAAGATGATTAGCGTCCGGGTCCCCACAACAGGTTCATCCAGGGATTCTCCTCTATCGCCGTTCCACTCACAGCACTGACAAAGAAGAATGTGAAGTTTGCGTGGAGCGATGAGTGCCAGAAGAGCTTCGATACTTTGAAGCAAGCTCTTATTTCAGCACCCGTTTTGGCCACACTGTCAGGACCATGCGAGTTTGTTCTGTATACCGATGCTTCGAAGCTCGGTTTAGGTGCAGTTTTGATACAACATGGGAATGTGATGTTAGAGTAGGTGCCCGTCGAGCCAAGTGTTGGCCGAGTGTTCACAATAAAACTCTATGTATAAGCAATCTTTATTTTAATAATATTTGAATTTATTATTATGGCATATCTTTATCTATATACCCATGCAAGCTGCATAGATAAAGCCCTTGAATATACAAATAGTAGAAAGAATATGAGATGCTCATATGATGAGTATCATGAAACTCATATTTGTAATACTGTATATTCTAAACGGTTCCTAGTCGATTCAGCCGCCACTAAGAAGGATATAGGCCGCTCGAGTTAGAGACTAGTATCTGCGATGTGAGTACCATGTTTCATTGGTAGGGGACATTGTGATGTCCGAACATGCAGATAGGTGCTCCTTGTAGAGTGCACTGAACAACCCTCCATAAAAGGACTTTCCAAGTGGTTCTCACTTATCGAGTGGAAAAGTCCTGGTTTATGGTTGTACACCATTAGTCCTTATGACCCGGGACAACATTGAGACTCTATGTGCTAGAATTACACTTTGACTTGTTTACCGACTCTCATGGGGTCATCAAGTGGCAAGGTTGGGTGTTCTGTCGAAACACATAGGAGTCGATGCATTGTAGTCGGGGATTCACCGCTTACCTTCG
The DNA here is from genome assembly GCF_022965805.1 of Primulina eburnea. Lineage (NCBI taxonomy): Eukaryota > Viridiplantae > Streptophyta > Magnoliopsida > Lamiales > Gesneriaceae > Primulina > Primulina eburnea. The sequence continues at coordinate 31,529,457 of NC_133110.1, forward strand.
GGTATGGATATCCTATGTGTTATCATGTGTATGTAGGTTGAAATCTCTGATCAGAGTATGGTTGTAATTATGAAAGGGGTTTCATAGATTACACCATCGATGCAACTACGACATGACACATAGTATCAATTCATTGACAACTCTCGATAAACCAATGGTTGTCGAATCGATCGGGATATATGAGTTGAAGGGACCGTACTGTACGCTAACCATAATTGAATGGTTCTTGCAGGCACTATCATGTGATACCTAGGGAATCACGTAAGCGATGCTGCTAGGCGTTTAACGTGATTGGTTGGGTACTATCAGACTTGAGTTCTGACGTTCTTAATATCAAGGAGTTGATAATTAAGAATGGAGCAATTGGGGTATGCTCATATAAGGACATGTTTAGTCCGAATCACATGGAGATGTGAACCCACGGCTAGTCGTATCAATGAACCATTGAGGGCCACACAAGTACTAGCTTTCTAGATCCCGTTGAGAAGTAAAAATAGTTCAATGTGTTGAACGGCTTATAAAGGAGTTTATAAGCGTAAGGAAAATTAGAAGTATGACTTCTATGAGAGAAATGTAAATTTTAATTTATGGAAGTGTTCCTAAATTAAAAGTTGGCCAAGTGAATAATGCATTTGAAAATTGTGATTTTCATAAACATTATTATGGACTAAATTAAATTAATTCAAGTGTTGAATTAATTAAACACTAGTGGACCTAGTAGAGTCCAAATAATTAAATTAATTCAAGTGTTGAATTAATTAAATTATATTGAGTCTTGTAGAGCTCAATTTAAATTAATTATTTAACTAGTGGGACTTGGGTAAGTTCAAGTAATGTTTAATTAGTCTCAAATATGTTTGAGATAATTAAAATTTAGTCCAAGGTTTTTAATTTGATTAAAAACCATATAATATGCATGCATGGGAGGTGAAAGGTTGGGAGACTACTTTTTGTGTTTTCAAGGCATGGCATGCAACTTTTTTGAACACTTTTTCCCACAACCAAGGCTAGTCTTCCTTCCCTCCTCCCACACTCCTCATGGCCGAAATCTTGACCCCTTTCTCTCCAATTTTTCTCTCATTTTTGTGTTCTTCAATTGTTGAAGAATACACACACTTCTCTTTGAAAAATCCTCATATTTTTCTAGTGCAAAATATGAGGGGATCTACCTAGTTGGTGGTGGGCCTAATTTGAAGGAAAGATTCAAGAAGAAAGGAGGAGAGCTTGTAGATTTATCTTCCATTCAAGAGCCAAGTTGTTTACAACTTGGTTGGTGCCATCATCAACCTCAAGAGGTTGATAGGTAACGATTTTCTTACACCCTATGTATGACTTGTATGGTGTTTATTGTATTTGTTGCACAAAACTTGAGGTGGCCGAAAATTATTGCTTAAAAAAAATTAGTTTTTGAACTTCCGTTGCGCTTTCGGCCACCGTAACCGGTCCCCTTTCAAGTGGTATCCGAGCTATGGTTACGATTTTGTGTAGCAACTACAAGATATTATATTGAGATTGATTTCTAACCGCATGAGAACAAAATTTTGCAACGAAATCAAGGCATGAAGATGGGGATTTCGGGCAGCATGTTGCTGCCCGTGTCGGGCAGCTCGGGCTGCCCGAGGGGCTGCCCGTTTCGGGCAGCTGGCTGCCCGAACAGCCCCTTGTTTTTTAATAAAAAAAAAATTTTTTTTTTACATGTTGGCCGGAATGTTGGCCGGAATCCGGCGACGGAGCTCCGGCGACGGCGATGACGACTAGGGTTTCCAAAAATGTTTTGGATAATCAAAGTGTCATGGGCCTTGATGTTGTTGGGCCATTAGATGGCCAACATATTTGTGAATTTTAAATGGGCCAAAATATTTTTGGTGAAAAATGAGTTTTTGGGCCCTTTAGTTTAAAATTACAAAAGTTGCAAATATTTTCTCATGAAATAAATATTTTAAGTTGGACTTTAAATATTTATAGTAAATGGTGATTTACAAGAAATTCGGTTATAAATAAATTAATTTGAAAGTAGACAAAGGTGTTTGTATACTTTGTTAATTTAGTTTATAATCGTGGCGGTTAGTGATTGGATCAAGATATATAATATTGGATCAATTAATTATTGTGATAATTAATTGATGGTGTATGATATGTGATATTATGCATGAAGGATGATCAAAAGCCCAAGCCCAATTTGCTAGGTGTATGCTAGGATATTTTGTGTTGAATGATTGTAATAATTATCAATTTATAAAGTGGGCTTGGTTTATGGCCCGTTCCCACCCCATGAGATGTATCCCTATTTGCCATGGATATTTATTTGTAAATATTAGTATAGTGGATGATCAAGATTGGAAGATGGTGGCCATGATGATTATGAAGATCGAAGACATGTAAATATTGGAAGCTAATGTAATAGTTGCATTTGCATCCCGTGCATTTCCCTAGGATTGGACCTAGGCCCGTGTTTAGCTCACACGATCCATTAGTATTGGGGCGATTGATCATCCTTGTTTGTTTACTGTTTATAATATATGCATGATATGTTATAAATAATGAGTATGTGCGTTATTATTATGATAATAACAAAGTTGCATGAATCCGGCAAACATACGATCAAACATGGCGAGCTTTTAAAATAAAATTAATGATGAGACCTTTCAAAATTAAAAACCCTCATTTTGAATAAGATTCAAAATTAATATCAAGCCCGAAAAGGGGAATTATAAAATTGGTTATAATTTCCTTGTCTTCCATCGACAATGGGTGCATGATGAACGCTACCCGTACTCGGGGCTCGGCTCATATTATTGGGGGGGCCCTTAGTGCCGGAAAGCTGTGACATTCATTGACATGGTGATGTGAACTACGTGGAACTCCCATGACTTCGGCTCAGATAATTGAGGGAACTCATGGCGACCGTCCATTAAGGTTCAACATCGATGGGTAAGGCTTGACACGTAAAGATGAACGACGTCTATAATGGGTCCTAATCAAACGTGAGACAAAAGTTTACGTTAAGGGTTGCATTGTGATGCAATTGGGAAACTACCTTTTAGGAATTGTGATTGGCTGTATAATCGGGATCATAATTCGCTAATTGGACCTTACGTACCTACTGAGGAAAGGAGTTTCCCGTTTTCACTAGAGGGTAGTGAAAGATGTCAAAACAGTGGGAGTAAATATTTATAAAGTTAAAGTCCATACTTTATATCTTACCAAATATTTTAAATAGTCATCAACATTTATCTGTTTTACTTTTCAGTACAAGTTTTGACAATGTCTTCGATTCGCAATCCGATATCTTCAATACTCGACAAACACATGTTAACCGGACCTAATTACCTCACTTGGCTAAGAAACCTAAAAATCGTCTTGAATTCGGAAAGGGTAGCATATACACTGACTGAGTCGCCCCCTGTTGAGGCTCCGACTGACTGCAATCCTGAGGAATTGCAGGCTTACAAGGAATGGTGTGACCATGACTTGATAGCCAGGTGTTATATGCTTACTTCTATGAACGATGAGCTGCAGAGGCGTTTTGAGGGTGCAAAGAGTGCTGCTGACATTCATTTGCACCTCAAGGAGCTCTTTGGAGAGCAAACACGTCCTCTTAGGCATGCTACCGTCAAGGAGCTGATCACTTTGCGCATGCGAGATGGGGCCTCGGTCCATGAGCATGGCCTAAAGGTGATCGGGCTCGTGGACAAGCTCGTTGGCATGGATCTGATCTTGCCTTCGGAGTTGACCACCGACGTGTTGCTCTTATCGGTGCCTAGCTCATTTGATCCTTTTGTGGTGAACTTCAACATGAACAAGATTGAACCGACCCTTGAGGAGTTTGTGAATATGCTTGTTACGTTTGAATCCACCATCAAGAAAGAGAAGTTGGTTCTTTATGTGGGTTCTTCATCTGGTACGAAGATTGATCCAATGGGAATGGAAAGAAGCGTTCTTTCCAACGTCCCAAGAAGAACGTGCCCTTGTTGAGGCAATCTCCGAATCCCGTTGTGGCAGCCACACCAGTTAAGGCTGACAAGACTGCTGATGAATGTCATCACTGCAAGAAGCCTGGACATTGGAGGCGAAATTGCAAGGAATATCTGGCCCAGAAGTGTTCTGGAAACGGTATGTTCTAAATTTAAGTAAACGTTTCAATTAACTCTACTTCTTGGGTATTAGATACCGGTTGTGACTCACATCTCTATAATGAGTTATAGGTGATAGGAAGAAGTAGAATGCTTAAGGAAGGTGTGACCTTCTAGAGGATGAGCAATGGAGCAAGAGTTGCTGCCAAGGCTATTGAAGATGTTTACTTATTATTGAACAATAGTTTAAGTTAATTTTATGAGATGTTTTGTTTGTACCTATTTTTGTAAAAACATTGTTTCCATTTCTATGTTGATAAAAATGGATATTCTTGTTTATTTTGCAAAGGTGTTTGCAACATTTACATGAATGAATGTTTGATTGGTACTAATGAACTTGAAAACGATCTCTATAACTTAAATTAAAAGATATTCCACTAAATGTCCATTAAAAGGCATACACCATATGAGATATGGATGGGTAAGCCTCCTAAGTATTCTTATCTTAGAATATGGGGGTGCCCTGCTTATGAAGCAGGTAGTGGGAGATAAATTGGATAGTCGATCCATTTTATGCTAATTTGTGGGATATCCAATGAATTCGATTGGATACTACTTCTATCATCCCCAAGAAACAAAAGTGTTTGTTTCTAGGAATGCGACCCTTTTGGAAAAGGGAATTTCTATTGGATAGAAAAAGGGAGATGATAGAACTCGAAGAGGTTCGAGAGACACCCACAATTGTAGAACCCACACCCGAAGAGCCAAGAGAGGAGATACAAGCTCCTAGAAGATCCGAGAGAGTCTCGAGACCACCTATGAGGTATGGTTAGCTTCTTGAAGAGGGCCATGATGAGCCTAACCATGGATGTGATCCAAGGACCTTCAAGGAAGCGTTATCTGATGCCGATTCATCCAAATGGCTTGAAGCTATGGAATCTGAGTTGAATTCCATACATTCGAACCAAGTGTGGGATCTTATAGATCCACCTGAGGGAATGGTTCCCATAAGGACTTGGGACGGATGGGAAGGTATTGACCTTCAAGACGCGATTGGTGGCAAAATGATATACTCAAAGACAAGGAGTTGACTTTGAGGAAACCTTTTCCCCAGTCGCAATGTTCAAGTCCATAAGGATTTTGCTAGCCATAGCTGCATGGTATGACTATGAGATATGGCAGATGGATGTCAAGACAGACTTTCTTAATGGGGATTTTAAGAAAGTTATTTACATGTCTTAACCTGAAGGGTTAACATCTATCGGAAGTGAGCATATGGTATGCAAACTTCAGAGATCTATTTATGATCTAAAGCAGGCATCTAGGAGTTGGAACCTCAGATTCGATAATAAATAGTTTGATTTACTAAGAATCCTGAGGAGCCCTATATGTATAAGAGGGTCAGTGGGAGTGTTACGACATTCCTGGTGTTGTATGTTGATGACATTCTACTCATTGAGAATGATGTAGGAATGTTGCAATCAACTAAGATATGGTTAGCGAGTATGTTCTCGATGCAGGACTTGGGTGAAGCATCTTTTGTATTGTGATACAGATCTATAGAGATAGATCGAAAAGATTGCTTGGTCTCACCCAGTCCACATACATTGATACCATCGTGAAGAGGTTCTCGATGGATAAGTCCAAGAGAGGACATCTACCAATGTGTCATGGCGTGTCCCTATCCAAGTCTGTCTTTCAAAACTGATGCAGAGATAGCGGCGATGACAAAGCATTCCTTACGCATCTGCGATTGGTAGCATCATGTATGGGATGATATCTACACGTCTTGACGTGGCTTTTTCACTAAGTGTAGTGAGTAGATATCAATCGAACCCTGGTCTTCCACACTGGAAAGCTGTGAAAGACATCCTCAAGGAGTTGAGAAGGACTAATAAATTGTTCTTGGTCTATGGGGTGGAGAACTAAAATTGGAAGGTTATACCGACTCTAGCTTCCAAAGCGATATCGATGACTCGGAGTCAACCTCTAGGTTTGTATTCATGCTCAATGGTGCTGCTGTCTCTTGGAAGAGTTCCAAGCAAGACAATACTACGGATTCCAGCACAGAGGCCGAATACATTGCTGCATTAGATGCAGCAAGGGAGGCTGTTTGGATAAGGAATTTCGTCCAAGAGTTGGGCGTTATTCCTAATGGAGTTGCTCCTATCCCAGTGTTGTGTGACAACACGGGAGCTTTAGCTCAAGCAAAGGAGCCAAGGTCTCATCAGAAATCCAAACTAGTATTGAGAAAGTACCACATCCTCGGAGAGATTGTGGAAAGAGGAGAAGTGTCTTTTGACACAGTCGGCTCCGCCGATAATGTTGATTGATCCACTAGCTAAGCCTTTACCTAGACCATTATTCGACAAGCATCGCGAATCAATGGGTTTAAAGCGTATGGGTAGTTGGCTCTAGTGCAAGTAGGAGATTGTTAGAGTAGGTGCCCGTCGAGCCAAGTGTTGGCCGAGTGTTCACAATAAAACTCTATGTATAAGCAATCTTTATTTTAATAATATTTGAATTTATTATTATGGCATATCTTTATCTATATACCCATGCAAGCTGCATAGATAAAGCCCTTGAATATACAAATAGTAGAAAGAATATGAGATGCTCATATGATGAGTATCATGAAACTCATATTTGTAATACTGTATATTCTAAACGGTTCCTAGTCGATTCAGCCGCCACTAAGAAGGATATAGGCCGCTCGAGTTAGAGACTAGTATCTGCGATGTGAGTACCATGTTTCATTGGTAGGGGACATTGTGATGTCCGAACATGCAGATAGGTGCTCCTTGTAGAGTGCACTGAACAACCCTCCATAAAAGGACTTTCCAAGTGGTTCTCACTTATCGAGTGGAAAAGTCCTGGTTTATGGTTGTACACCATTAGTCCTTATGACCCGGGACAACATTGAGACTCTATGTGCTAGAATTACACTTTGACTTGTTTACCGACTCTCATGGGGTCATCAAGTGGCAAGGTTGGGTGTTCTGTCGAAACACATAGGAGTCGATGCATTGTAGTCGGGGATTCACCGCTTACCTTCGGGTATGGATATCCTATGTGTTATCATGTGTATGTAGGTTGAAATCTCTGATCAGAGTATGGTTGTAATTATGAAAGGGGTTTCATAGATTACACCATCGATGCAACTACGACATGACACATAGTATCAATTCATTGACAACTCTCGATAAACCAATGGTTGTCGAATCGATCGGGATATATGAGTTGAAGGGACCGTACTGTACGCTAACCATAATTGAATGGTTCTTGCAGGCACTATCATGTGATACCTAGGGAATCACGTAAGCGATGCTGCTAGGCGTTTAACGTGATTGGTTGGGTACTATCAGACTTGAGTTCTGACGTTCTTAATATCAAGGAGTTGATAATTAAGAATGGAGCAATTGGGGTATGCTCATATAAGGACATGTTTAGTCCGAATCACATGGAGATGTGAACCCACGGCTAGTCGTATCAATGAACCATTGAGGGCCACACAAGTACTAGCTTTCTAGATCCCGTTGAGAAGTAAAAATAGTTCAATGTGTTGAACGGCTTATAAAGGAGTTTATAAGCGTAAGGAAAATTAGAAGTATGACTTCTATGAGAGAAATGTAAATTTTAATTTATGGAAGTGTTCCTAAATTAAAAGTTGGCCAAGTGAATAATGCATTTGAAAATTGTGATTTTCATAAACATTATTATGGACTAAATTAAATTAATTCAAGTGTTGAATTAATTAAACACTAGTGGACCTAGTAGAGTCCAAATAATTAAATTAATTCAAGTGTTGAATTAATTAAATTATATTGAGTCTTGTAGAGCTCAATTTAAATTAATTATTTAACTAGTGGGACTTGGGTAAGTTCAAGTAATGTTTAATTAGTCTCAAATATGTTTGAGATAATTAAAATTTAGTCCAAGGTTTTTAATTTGATTAAAAACCATATAATATGCATGCATGGGAGGTGAAAGGTTGGGAGACTACTTTTTGTGTTTTCAAGGCATGGCATGCAACTTTTTTGAACACTTTTTCCCACAACCAAGGCTAGTCTTCCTTCCCTCCTCCCACACTCCTCATGGCCGAAATCTTGACCCCTTTCTCTCCAATTTTTCTCTCATTTTTGTGTTCTTCAATTGTTGAAGAATACACACACTTCTCTTTGAAAAATCCTCATATTTTTCTAGTGCAAAATATGAGGGGATCTACCTAGTTGGTGGTGGGCCTAATTTGAAGGAAAGATTCAAGAAGAAAGGAGGAGAGCTTGTAGATTTATCTTCCATTCAAGAGCCAAGTTGTTTACAACTTGGTTGGTGCCATCATCAACCTCAAGAGGTTGATAGGTAACGATTTTCTTACACCCTATGTATGACTTGTATGGTGTTTATTGTATTTGTTGCACAAAACTTGAGGTGGCCGAAAATTATTGCTTAAAAAAATTAGTTTTTGAACTTCCGTTGCGCTTTCGGCCACCGTAACCGGTCCCCTTTCATGTGATAGCATATGCGTCTCGACAGCTGAAAACCCACGAGAAGAACTACCCCACCCATGATCTAGAGTTGGCCGCCGTAGTTTTTGCATTGAAGATTTGGAGGCATTATTTGTATGGAGAGAAGTGCCAGATCTTTACCGACCACAAGAGCCTCAAGTATTTCTTTATGCAGAATGAGCTGAACATGCGTCAGATGCGTTGGTTGGAGCTTGTGAAAGATTACGACTGTGACATTAGCTACCACCCGGGTAAGGCTAATGTAGTTGCAGATGCACTGAGCAGAAAAGTCGCAGTGATGGCCCATTTGACGATTCAGAAACCTCTTCAGATTGAGATGCAGAAGTTCGATCTTGAGACTTATCCTCGAGGTAGAGTGATAGCGGACCGGTTACGGTGGCCGGAAGCGCAACGGAAGTTTAAAAAACAAATTTTTGAGGGAAATTTTCGGCCACCCTTGTTTGTGCAATATTTACAATAAAAAACTCCATTCAAAGGATGTTAAGAGATTTTTACCTATCAATCTTTAAAAGATTGATTGTATGGCTCCAACTTTGTTGTCAAACAACAAAGCTCTTCAAGGCATGAAGATCTACAAGCTCCTCCTCCAAATCCTTGAATCTTTCCTTCAAATTAAGCCCACCACCAACTAGGTAGATCCCCTCATATTTTGCACTAGAAAAATATGAGGATTTTTCAAAGAGAAGAGTGTTTTCTTCAACAAATTGAAGAACACAAAAATGGAGAAAAATGGAGAGAATATCTTGCTAAGTTTCGGCCATAGCATGGAGAAGAGAAGGGAGAAAAAATGAATTAATTTCTTGTCTTGGTTGTGAGAAAAGCAAAAAGCAAAAGGTGCATGCCTTGCATTATTTTAATAAAAAGTAATCTCCAACCCTTCACCTCCCATGCATGCATATAATATAGTTTTTAATCAAATTAAAAACTTTGGACTAAATTTAATTATTTCAAACATATTTGAGACTAATCAAACATTACTTGAATTTACCCAAGTCCCACTAGTTAAATAATTATTTTAATTGAGCTCTTCAAGACTCAATATAATTTAATTAATTCAACACTTGAATTAATTTAATTATTTAGACTCTACTAGGCCCACTAGTGTTTAATTAATTCAACACTTGAATTAATTTAATTTAGTCCATAATAATGTTTATGAAAATCACAATTTTCAATTACATTATTCACTTGGCCAATTTTAATTTAGGAACACTTCCTTAAATTAAAATTTACATTTCTCTCATAGAAGTCATACTTCTATTTTTCTTTACACTTATAAACTCATTTATAAGTCGTTCAACACATTGAACTATTTTCCCCTTTATAGAAGTCATACTTCTAATCTTCCTTACGCTTATAAACTCCTTTATAAGCCGTTCAACACATTGAACTATTTTTACTTCTCATCGGGATTTACAAAGCTAGCACTTGTGTGGCCCTCAATGGTTCATTGATACAACTAGCCGTGGGTTCACATCTCCATGTGATTCGGACTAAACATGTCCTTATTCGAGCATACCCCAATTGCTCCATTCTTACTTATCAACTCCTTGATAGTAAGAACGTCAGAACTTAAGTCTGATAGTACCCAACCAATCACGTTAAACGCCTAGCAGCATCGCTTACGTGATTCCCTAGGTATCACATGATAGTGCCTGCAAGAACCATTCAATTATGGTTAGCGTACAGTACGGTCCCTTCAACTCATATATCCCGATCGATTCGACAACCACTGGTTTATCGAGAGTTGTCCATGAATCGATACTATGTGTCATGTTGTAGTTGCATCAATGGTGTAATCTATGAAACCCCTTTCATAATTACAACCATACTCTGGCCAGAGATTTCAACCTACATACACATGATAACACATAGGATATCCATACCCGAAGGTAAGCGGTGAATCCCCGACTACAATGCATCGACTCCTATGTGTTTCGACATAACACCCAACCTTGCCACCTGATGACCCCATGAGAGTCGGTAAACAAGTCAAAGTGTAATTCTAGCACATAGAGTCTCAATGTTGTCCCGGGTCATAAGGACTAATTCTGTACAACCATAAACCAGGACTTTTCCACTCGATAAGTGAGAACCACTTGGAAAGTCCTTTTATGGAGGGTTGTTCAGTGCACTCTACAAGGAGCACCTATCTGCATGTTCGGACATCACAATGTCCCCTACCAATGAAACATGGTACTCACATCGCAGATACTAGTCTCGAACTCGAGCGGCCTATATCCTTCTTAGTGGCGGCTGAATCGACTAGGAACCGTTTAGAATATACAGTATTACAAATATGAGTTTCATGATACTCATCATATGAGCATCTCATATTCTTTCTACTATTTGTATATTCAAGGGCTTTATCTATGCAACTAGCATGGGTATACAGATAAAGATGTGCCATAATAATAATATCAAATATTACTAAAATAAAGATTGCTTATACATAGAGTTTCATTGTGAACACTCGGCCAACACTTGGCTCGACGGGCACCTACTCTAACAATCTCCCACTTGCACTAGAGCCAACTACCCATATGCTTTAATCCCATTGATTCGCGATGCTTGTCGAATAATGGTCCAGGTAAAGGCTTAGCTAGTGGATCAACAACATTATCTGCGGAGCCGACTGTGTCAAAAGACACTTCTCTACTTTCCACAATCTCTCCGAGGATGTGGTACTTTCTCATTACTAGTTTGGATTTCTGATGAGACCTAGGCTCCTTTGCTTGAGCTATAGCTCCCGTGTTGTCACACAACACCGGGATAGGAGCAACTCCATTAGGAATGACGCCCAACTCTTGGACGAAATTCCTTATCCAAACAGCCTCCCTTGCTGCATCTGATGCAGCAATGTATTCGGCCTCTGTGCTGGAATCCGTAATATTGTCTTGCTTGGAACTCTTCCAAGAGACTGCAGCACCATTGAGCATGAATACAAAACCAGAGGTTGACTTCGAGTCATCGATATCGCTTTGGAAGCTAGAGTCGGTATAGCCTTCCAATTTTAGTTCTCCACCCCATAGACCAAGAACACATTATTGGTCCTTCTCAACTACTTGAGGATGTCTTTCACAGCTTTCCAGTGTGGAAGACCAGGGTTCGATTGATATCTACTCACTACACTTAGTGCGAAAGCCACGTCAAGACGTGTAGATATCATCCCATACATGATGCTACCAATTGCCGAAGCATACGGAATGCGTGTCATCGCCACTATCTCTGCATCTGTCTTGGGAGACAGACTTGGATAGGGACACGCCATGACACACTGGTAGATGTCCTCTCATGGACTCATCCATCGAGAACCGCTTCATGATGGTATCAATGTATGTGGACTGGGTGAGATCAAGCCATCTTTTCGATCTATCTCAATAGATCTGTATCCCAATACAAAAGATGCTTCACCCAAGTCCTGCATCGAGAACTTACTCGCTAACCATATCTTAGTTGATTGCAACATTCTTACATCATTCCCAATGAGTTGAATGTCATCAACATATAACACCAGGAATGTCACAACACTCCCACTGACCTTCTTATACACATAGGGTTCCTCAGGACTCTTAGTAAATCAAACTATTTGATTGTACTGTCGAATCTGAGGTTCCAACTCCTAGATGCCTGCTTTAGATCATAAATAGATCTCTGAAGTTTGCATACCATATGCTCACTTCCGATAGATGTTAACCCTTCAGGTTAAGACATGTAAATAACTTTCTTAAAATCCCCATTAAGAAAGTCTATCTTGACATCCATCTGCCATATCTCATAGTCATACCATGCAGTTATGGCTAGCAAAATCCTTATGGACTTGAACATTACGACTGGGGAAAAAGGTTTCCTCAAAGTCAACTCCTTGTCTTTGAGTACATCCTTTTGCCACCAATCGCGCTTTGAAGGTCAATACCTTCCCATCCGCCCCAAGTCCCTATGGAAACAGTTCCCTCAGGTGGATCCACAAGATCCTACACTTGGTTCGAATGCATGGAATTCAACTCATATTCCATTGCTTCAAGCCACTTGGATGAATCGGCATCAGATAACGCTTCCTTGAAGGTCCTTGGATCACATCCATGGTTAGGCTCATCATGGCCCTCTTCAAGAAGCTGACCATACCTCATAGGTGGTCTCGAGACTTTCTCGTATCTGCTAGGAGCTTGTATCTCCTCTCTTGGCTCATCGGGGTGTGGGTTCTATAATTGCGGGTTTTTCTCGAACCTCTTCGAGTTCTATCATCTCCCTTTTTCTATCCAATAGAAAATCCTTTTCCCAAAAAGGTTGCATTCCTAGAAACAAACACTTTTGTTTCTTGGGGATGATAGAAATAATATCCAACTCAATTCCTTGGATATCCCACAAAGTAACATAAAATGGATCAACAATCCAATTTATCTCCCACTTACCTGCTTCATATAAGCAGGGCTCCCTATATTCTAAGATAAGAATATTTGGGAGGCTTACCCAACCATATCTCATATGGTATCTGCCTTTGAATGGACATTTAATGGAATATCTTTTAATTTTAAGTTATAGAGATCGTTTTCAAGTTCTCAAGTACCAATTAAACATTCATTCTTGTAAATGTTGCAAACACCTTTGCTAAATAAACAAGAATATCCATCTTTATCACAATAGAAATGGAAATAATGTTTTTCATCAAAAAGGTACAAACAAACATCTCTTAATTAACTAACTTAAAACATTGTTCAACAATAAGTAAACATTTCTTAAAGTCTTGGCAGCAACTCTTGCTCCATTGCCCATCCTCAAGAAGGTCACACCTTCCCTAAGCTTCCTACTTCTTCCCATCACCTGTAACACATTACAGAGATGTGATCAACATTTGGTATCCAATACCCAAGAAGTAGAGTTAATTGAAATGTTTACTTCAATGTAGAACATACCATTTCCAGAACTTTTCTGGGCAAGATATTCTTTGCAATTACGTCTCCAATGTCCAGGCTTCTTGCAGTGATGACATACATCATCAGTCTTGTCAGCCTTAACTGGTCTGGCTGCCTCATCGGGATTCGGAGATTGCCTCAACAAGGGCACGTTCTTCTTGGGACGTTGGAAAGAACTCTTCTTTCCCTTCCCATGTGGATCAATCTTCGTACCAGATGAAGAATCCACATAAAGAACCAACTTCTCTTTCTTGATGGTGGATTCAAACGTAACAAGCATGTTTACCAACTCCTCAAGGGTCGGTTCCATCTTGTTCATGTTGAAGTTCACCACAAAAGGATCAAATGAGCTAGGCAGCGATAACAGCAATACGTCGGTGGTCAACTCCGAAGGCAAGATCAGATCCATGCCAACGAGCTTGTCCACGAGCCCGATCACCTTTAGGCCATGCTCATGGACCGAGGCCCCATCTTGCATGCGTAAAGTGATCAGCTCCTTGACGGTAGCATGCCTAAGAGGACGTGTTTGCTCTCCAAAGAGCTCCTTGAGGTGCAAATGAATGTCAGCAGCACTCTTTGCACCCTCAAAACGCCTCTGCAGCTCATCATTCATAGAAGTCAGCATATAACACCTGGCTATCAAGTCATGGTCACACCATTCCTTGTAAGCCTGCAATTCCTCAGGATTGCAGTGAGTCGGAGCCTCAACAGGGGGCGACTCAGTCAGTGTATATGCTACCCTTTCCGAATTCAAGACGATTTTTAGGTTTCTTAGCCAAGTGAGGTAATTAGGTCCAGTTAATATGTTTTTGTCGAGTATTACGGATATTGGATTGCGAAGCGATGACATTGTCAATTTGTACTGAAAAGTAAAAACAGATAAATGTTGATGACTATTTTAAAATATTTAGTAAGATATGAAGTTTGGACTTTTACTTCATAAATATTGGCTCCCACTGTTTTGATATCTTTCACTACCCTCTAGTGAAAGCGGGAAACTCCTTTCCTCAGTAGGTACGTAAGGTCCAATTAGCGAATTATGATCCCGAATAATATCAGCCAATCACAATTCCAAAAGGTAGTTTCCAATTGCATCACAATGCAACCCTTAACGTAAACTTTTGTCTCACGTTTGATTAGGACCCAATAATATGACGTCGTTCATCTTTACGTGTCAAGCCTAACCCATCGATATTGAACCTTAATGGACGGTCGCCATGAGTTCCCTCAATAATATGAGCCGAAATCATGGGAGTTCCACGTAGTTCACATCACCATGTCAATGGATGTCACAGCTTTCCGGCACCCAGGGCCCCCCCAATAATATGAGCCGAGCCCCGAGTACGGGTAGCGTTCATCATGCACCCATTGTCGATGGAAGACAAGGAAATTATAAACAAATTTATAATTCCCCTTTTCGGGCTTGATATTAATTTTGAATCTTATTCAAAATGAGGGTTTTTAATTTTGAAAGGTCTCATCATTAATTTTATTTTAAAAGCTCGCCATGTTCGATCGTATGTTTGCCGGATTCATGCAACTTTGTTATTATAATAATAATAACGCACATACTCATTATTTATAACATATCATGCATATATTATAAATAGAAAACAATACAAGGATGATCAATCGCCCCACAACTAATGGCCCGTGTGAGCTAAACACGGGCCTAGGTCCAATCCTAGGGTAAATGCACGGGATGCAATGCAACTAAATTATTACATTAGCATCCAATATTACATGTCTTCGATCTTCATAATCACCAAGGCCACCATCTTCCAATCTTGATCTTCCCCTATTCTAATATTTACAAATAAATATCCATGGCACATAGGGATACATCTCATGGGGGGTGGGAACGGGCCATAAACCAAGCCCACTTTATAAATTGATAATTATTACAATCATACAACACAAATATCCTAGCATACACCTAGCAAATTGGGCTTGGGCTTTTGATCATCCTTCATGCATAATATCACATATCATACACCATCAATTAATTATCACTATAATTAATTGATCCAATATTATATATCTTGATCCAATCACTAACCGCCACAATTATAAATTAAATTAACAAAGTATACAAACATCTTTGTCTACTTTCAAATTAATTTATTTATAATCGAATTTCTTGTAAATCACAATTTACTATAAATAATTGAAGTAGGACTTTAATTATTTATTTTATGAGAAAATATATGCAACAATTGTAAATTTAAACTTAAGGGCCCAAAACTCATTTTTCACCAAAAATACTTTGGCCCATTTAAATTTCACAAAATATGTTGACCATCTAATGGCCCAACAACACAAGGCCCATGACACTAAGATTGTCCAAAACACTTTTGAAAACCCTAGTCGTCATTGCCGTCGCCGGAGCTCCGACGCCGGATTCCGGCAACACAAAAAAAAAAATTTTTTTTTTTAAAACTGCATCATTTCGGGCAGCCCCTTGGGCTGCCCCTCGGCTGCCCGAAATTTTCGGGCAGCCAAGGGCTGCCCGGAAAAATATTTTTTTTTTTTGTTTTGCTACAAAAATTTCTCAAGCGGTTAGAAATCGATCTCAACATAATATTACGTAAATATTACACAAAATCCGTAACCTAAGCTCGGATACCACTTGATAGCGGACCGGTTACGGTGGCCGGAAGCGCAACGGAAGTTTAAAAAATAAATTTTTGAGGGAAATTTTCGGCCACCCTTGTTTGTGCAATATTTACAATAAAAAACTCCATTCAAAGGATGTTAAGAGATTTTTACCTATCAATCTTTAAAAGATTGATTGTATGGCTCCAACTTTGTTGTCAAACAACAAAGCTCTTCAAGGCATGAAGATCTACAAGCTCCTCCTCCAAATCCTTGAATCTTTCCTTCAAATTAAGCCCACCACCAACTAGGTAGATCCCCTCATATTTTGCACTAGAAAAATATGAGGATTTTTCAAAGAGAAGAGTGTTTTCTTCAACAAATTGAAGAACACAAAAATGGAGAAAAATGGAGAGAATATCTTGCTAAGTTTCGGCCATAGCATGGAGAAGAGAAGGGAGAAAAAATGAATTAATTTCTTGTCTTGGTTGTGAGAAAAGCAAAAAGCAAAAGGTGCATGCCTTGCATTATTTTAATAAAAAGTAATCTCCAACCCTTCACTTCCCATGCATGCATATAATATAGTTTTTAATCAAATTAAAAACTTTGGACTAAATTTAATTATCTCAAACATATTTGAGACTAATCAAACATTACTTGAATTTACCCAAGTCCCACTAGTTAAATAATTATTTTAATTGAGCTCTTCAAGACTCAATATAATTTAATTAATTCAACACTTGAATTAATTTAATTATTTAGACTCTACTAGGCCCACTAGTGTTTAATTAATTCAACACTTGAATTAATTTAATTTAGTCCATAATAATGTTTATGAAAATCACAATTTTCAATTACATTATTCAGTGGGCCAATTTTAATTTAGGAACACTTCCTTAAATTAAAATTTAAATTTCTCTCATAGAAGTCATACTTCTATTTTTCTTTACACTTATAAACTCATTTATAAGTCGTTCAACACATTGAACTATTTTCCCCTTTATAGAAGTCATACTTCTAATCTTCCTTACGCTTATAAACTCCTTTATAAGCCGTTCAACACATTGAACTATTTTTACTTCTCATCGGGATTTACAAAGCTAGCACTTGTGTGGCCCTCAATGGTTCATTGATACAACTAGCCGTGGGTTCACATCTCCATGTGATTCGGACTAAACATGTCCTTATTCGAGCATACCCCAATTGCTCCATTCTTACTTATCAACTCCTTGATAGTAAGAACGTCATAACTTAAGTCTGATAGTACCCAACCAATCACGTTAAACGCCTAGCAGCATCGCTTACGTGATTCCCTAGGTATCACATGATAGTGCCTGCAAGAACCATTCAATTATGGTTAGCGTACAGTACGGTCCCTTCAACTCATATATCCCGATCGATTCGACAACCATTGGTTTATCGAGAGTTGTCCATGAATCGATACTATGTGTCATGTTGTAGTTGCATCAATGGTGTAATCTATGAAACCCCTTTCATAATTACAACCATACTCTGGCCAGAGATTTCAACCTACATACACATGATAACACATAGGATATCCATACCCAAAGGTAAGCGGTGAATCCCCGACTACAATGCATCGACTCCTATGTGTTTCGACATAACACCCAACCTTGCCACCTGATGACTCCATGAGAGTCGGTAAACAAGTCAAAGTGTAATTCTAGCACATAGAGTCTCAATGTTGTCCCGGGTCATAAGGACTAATTCTGTACAACCATAAACCAGGACTTTTCCACTCGATAAGTGAGAACCACTTGGAAAGTCCTTTTATGGAGGGTTGTTCAGTGCACTCTACAAGGAGCACCTATCTGCATGTTCGGACATCACAATGTCCCCTACCAATGAAACATGGTACTCACATTGCAGATACTAGTCTCGAACTCGAGCGGCCTATATCCTTCTTAGTGGCGGCTGAATCGACTAGGAACCGTTTAGAATATACAGTATTACAAATATGAGTTTCATGATACTCATCATATGAGCATCTCATATTCTTTCTACTATTTGTATATTCAAGTGCTTTATCTATGCAACTAGCATGGGTATACAGATAAAGATGTGCCATAATAATAATATCAAATATTACTAAAATAAAGATTGCTTATACATAGAGTTTCATTGTGAACACTCGGCCAACACTTGGCTCGACGTGCACCTACTCTAACATAGAGTTCCTAGTATATCTACCTTGACCATTCAGTCTTCCCTTATGGACCGTATTCGCAGTGGACGGTCAACAGATGAGCAATTGGCACAGTGGAAGAAGAGAGATGAAGCCAAAGGCAGTGTCTTGTATACAGTCACTGATGGTATTGTGAGATACCGAGATAGGATGTGGGTTCCTAGCAGTGGTTCTATCCGAGCAGATATTCTATAAGAGGCCCACATGTCCCCGTACTCTATTCACCCTGGGAGTACGAAGATGTACAAAGATCTGCAGCTATTGTATTGGTGGCCAGGGATGAAGAAGGACATCAGGCGTTTTGTATCCGAGTGCCTGACTTGCCAGTTAGTGAAGGCCGAGCATCAGAGACCAGCAGGTTTGCTCAAGCCTCTTCCTATTCCCGAGTGGAAGTGGGAGAACATTACCATGGATTTTGTGACCGGATTGCCGAGGTCAGCCAGAGGATCGAATGCCATCTGGGTGATTGTATATCGTCTTACCAAATCAGCGCACTTCTTGCCTATTAAGACGACATTCACCATGATTCAGTATGCAGAGCTGTATAACCGGGAGATAGTCCGACTTCATGGTGTTCCAGTTTCGATCGTATCCGACAGAGATCCCAGATTAACTTCCTCATTTTGGAAGAGTTTGCATTCGTCTTTGGGTACGAAGTTGGTGTTTAGCACAGCTTTCCATCCGCAGACAGATGGGCAGTCGGAGCGAGTTATTCAGATCTTGGAGGATCTTCTTCGTGCTTGCGTCATTGATTTTTCTGGGAGTTGGGAGGCGAACTTGCCATTGGTAGAGTTCACCTATAACAACAGCTTCCAGTCTTCTATTGGTATGGCACCGTATGAAGATTTGTATGGCCGTAAGTGTAGATCTCCTGTTCATTGGGATGAAGTAGGAGAGAGAGCAGAGTTGGGTCCAGAAATTGTTCAGCAGGCTGCAGATGTAGTAGTCAAGATTCGTGATCGGATGAGGACTGCTCAGAGTCGACAGAACAGCTATGCAGATCAGCGGAGGAGAGACCTAGAGTTCGCAGTGGGTGACCATGTCTTTGTGAAAGTCGCACCTATGAAGGGTGTCATGAGATTTGGCAAGAAAGGGAAGCTCAGTCCGAGATTCATTGGACCGTTTGAGATCCTCGACAGAGTTGGGACGCTAGCTTATCGTGTGGCTCTTCCGCCGAATCTGGCCGGAGTACACAATGTCTTTCACGTCTCCATGCTGAGAAAGTACATGGCGAATCCTTCGCATGTGCTGAATTTCGAGCCATTGCAACTTACTCCGAACCTGTTTTATGAGGAGAGACCAGTGCAGATCCTAGACCGGCAGGAGAAGAAACTTCGCAACAAGTTGGTTAAGTGAGTCAAAGTCAAATGGCTCAACCATTCTGAGGAGGAAGCTACGTGGGAGTCTGAGCCGGAGATGAGAGAGCGTTACCCCGAGTTATTCGGTGAGTTCTAATTACGAGGACGAAATTTCTTTTAAGGGGGGAAGGATTGTAGAACCCGTAAATCAGTCTACGTATAAGCCATGCATAATTCTAGATTTTTAAAATTTAATTGACTTCATTGCATGATTATTTTAAATGCATTTCTTTGAAGTTAATTATTTCATTATTTCAATTCAGTAGTTTGATTTTTAGCATTTCAGTTATTTCAGTGAGGCCGGACTGGAGTTGGAGTTTTGAGATAGAATTTAAGATTCGAGAAACATTTCCAGAAGTTAATTTAGCTAGCAAGTAAGTTCATTTAAGTTAAAAAGGGAGGTTTGAGAATTTAATTTAAGTTGCTTGAGGTGATTAAGAAATAAGCCCATTTAAGTTGCATAATTAATGGTTTTACTCACTAAATTAATTAAAAGATTAGTGAGGCTTTTAAGGGTTATTAATTTATTAGATAATCAACTTCTCCCCTACCTTTTCGGCCCCCGTAGTTGCTAGGCAATTCATTTGCCAACTCATCAATCTTTTGACCATTTCTTTGCATGTAATTTGTAGGATAATTCTATGATTTTTGGGAGCACCATTTAATTAACTATTAGAGCTTATCCTAGTCTATATTACCAAGCATAAAATCGGCCACTACACCATTCTAGAAGCACCGAAGAAGACTTGATATCAAACCATAATTCAAAATTCAAATTGAGGAGACTTGGTCTTGATTCTCCCTTATTTTGTGCACCCCTTCTCCTCACCCTCTTAACCACTTATTCACCCCTCCCTACCACCGAAATGAGAGCCATTTCAGAGTGAAATATCGTGAGTCTTAGGTAGAGGAAAGGAAAGAAAAAATCGAGTACAAGGAATAACAAGAGAAGCGCTCCACCTCCTCCGTGCCGTGCCGCGTCGTCGTCGTTTCGTTCATTTCCTTTCGAAACGAAACCAAGGCATGTCTAGATTTCTTTCAAACCTCAATCAAGTCATATTAGCAATTATTTTTCAGTATATGATCATGTTTTATCATGCAAAAACCGAAATACATCAAAGCATTTTCAGAAAACAAAACATGCATATTTCGGTTCCCTTGTGCAGTTCACGTTTTTCCCTCGTTTTGTGGTTTCAGGTGGATGGTTCGACTCCATGCTCCCAAGGCGACATCTAGACGCATACTAGGGTGTGTCAAGTCCGTGATGGTCCATTCAAACAAGCCCCATGCATGATAGAAATCAGAATTGACAGCAGCCTTTCCCCATGCATCTCATGTGTTCGAAAGTTTCAGATTATTCTGTCAAGGGATTGAATCTGATCTTGGCTGCCCTAGGGCTCTTAGCCATGGTTATATCACTCTCCTAGCATTTCTAAGACGTGACTAAGTCGCCCTTTTGGTGGCTTGGTCCATGGTGCATCGGTTTTAATCAAATCAACAAGAACAGCCCCTTTCCCCATTCGGCTTCTTCATTGGTTCAGCATATGGTTTCGGTTTTTGGTTGCTTGGTATGGATCTTGGTTGGCCTATGGCCCATAGCCACGGTTCATACCATGCCCCTAGATGTCTAGATCGTGACATGCTCAATCAAATGGCCACTGGAACGACACGAGACATCGATCAAAGCAAGACACTACACTTGCGCAGCTGCTGTATTTTTTTGACAGCAAGTAGGCTGCTGTTCAGAGGCGTCGTTTGAGTTCTTGGTTGGCTTTTAGCCTATGGCCTTGGACTGGACAGTGCCCCATCGAGTTAGGAAGGTCATGTTTTTGACCGTTCGTGATTCGGATCATTTTTGAGGTCATACGAGAATTCACGGTGTGATGTGCCAAATTGACTCTCGAAAGAGCGTTTAAGGTTTTGGCCTCCATTTCACCTAGATTTCGACCCTCACCATTTTAGGAGCATTAGTTCATAATTTTAAGCGTATTTTAATCATGACTATACGTCGGTTCAGTGTTGGTTCGGGTTGGTTCGAAGTCATGATTAAATACGAAGCGGTTAGACGTATTTGTTGCATTTTCAAATTTAATTGCATAGTTTGGTCAAGAAAAATATATTGCATATTTTCATGGCATATTTAGGTTGCAGCGAGCCTGAGGACGATCCAATCCAATCCAGTTGGTAACATATACAGGAATTTTCATTATGCCAGTTAATTATTTTACGTGCATTAAATAGAAAATGATTATTTTTGAGATTTATGCGATATGGCTGGTGGTTCATTCACTATGTGGGAGTATTAGTTTATACGGTCGCCAGTGACCGCCCAGTTCAGTTTGGTACCACCCGGTCGCCAGTGACCGGCCAACTCAGTTCAGTTTCAGACTCCCAGGTAGCCAGTTACCGATCAGTTCAGCTTAGTGCAGTGGCCACAGGCGTAAAACATAATCTCAACAGAAAAATTTTACCAGTTATTTCAGTACAGGGCTCCAAGGAGCAAACATTTTTACTGTGATTATCAGTTCAGTTATGCACGCATTATAATTGCTCAGTACGGATTATTTTCAGCATGCCTCATGACATGATATTTTATCCCATGCACATTTTACTTCAGTATTTACTCGTTACCTACGATATTTGCATGCTGAGTCTTTAGGCTCACTAGACTTGATTGTTGTAGGTACTGATGAGGCCAGGGCCGAGGGCGGGGACCAGTGAGCCAGTTTGGGTCGGCAGTAGTGGCACCCGAGGACCTCAGTGCAGCAGTTGTTATTTTATTCCGCGAACATTTTATCAGTCGTTGGATATTTTTAAATTGTGATTTTTGGCAAACTTTATTTTCTTCCGCTGCGATATTTTAAACTTTGAACTGGATTTATCAGTTGATGTTATGAATGAGGCCATTTAAGTTCTTTTAAAAAGAAAATTTTTAATTTTCCGTTAATTTTCAAGCGAGGAGTTTTAGGGCCTTTACAGTGCATGAGTGAGAGTAGTACTGGGATGGATGACTTCCAGGGAAGTTCTCATGCATCAAGTTGCTGACGTTACGCCGCTTGATCTGGTTGACTAAGTGGGTCGTAAAAAAGTGACATCATATCTTAACGGGTAATAATATCTCTGCCAGGGACATGACCGATGGTAGGAAAAAGATAAGACTGATCTCTAAAGGAGATGAGACAACACCAGGAGATAGACATGCTCTTCCCCGGACTCATGGACCTAATAGCCTGACTCATTAACACCAAGTATGTGCATTCAACGTTGCCACAAATATAAGGAAATAAAGTTGCGTCTTGTCTAACAAATATAGCTTTTGGCCTAGTGGTAAGAGCTTAATTCTAACAATTGGTATCATAGCGAGATCATGAGTTCAAATCTCCGAAGAAGCATATTATATACTTCTTGGAGGAGGAATGTTGGGTTAAGCATGCGTGAGTGAGAGTAGTACTGAGATAAGTGACCTCCTGGAAAGTTCTCATGCGTCAAGCTGCAGACGTAGTGCCGCTTGATCTGGTTCGCTAAGTGAGCCGTAAAAGAGAGACACCAAATCTTAACGGGTAATACTGTCTCTGCTGGGGACAAAACCGATGGTAGAGAAAGGGTAAGACTGATCTCTAAGGGATATGAGACAGCATCCGCAGATAAACACGCACTTTCTCGGACTCGTGGGCCTAACAGCCCGACCCATTAGCACCAAGTATGTGCACTATGCACTGTCACAAGTATAAGTAAATAGTTTCTTGGCTAACAGCTATAGTGTAAGGTCCAAAAATGAGATAATGTAATTCAACTGCTTGCAAATCTAGGAAAAATAGAAAATGTCTAATAAAGTATTTTAATTGCATTAATTAAATGTGGTAGGCATGTTTACATGTTTAAAATATGATTTTCTATTAGAATGTATAAAACGGTATTTTTAAGGGTTATTGGATATGCGGTCGAGGAACGAAGACCGGTGACTGTCAAATGAAAATATTTTTATTAAATGATTATGTTAGGATCAGTTGAAGGGTCAAACTGTTTAGAAGGAGAGGTTGAATAAACACTTTAGGATTTTTGGCTCTTTTTCGAAATAATGAATCAGTTTCGTGACAAACTGATTTCAGAAATCTTGTTGCCGATATCATTCAGGTAACTAGTTTAAGTGCGGAAATAAACTGACTGATAGATTAAATACTTAAAGAATAACCGAAATAATGAACACAAAGATTTTATGGATGTTCGGAGACTTCAAATGCTCCTATGTCACCCCTTCTATCACAAATATATGTTTTCACTAAAAGACTTTGATTAATTGCAGAAGCTGTAATAACCCACTTTAGTTTGGACTTAAACACTGCCAAACTGAAAATCCTATTTTCTTATAGATTATCAGTACACAAATGATTTTATTTTCGTAGCATAACTGATCTTTAGAAGATCGAATATTTTGATGTAATGTGCTAGTAATCTTAGCTCAAATGATAGCCTGAAAGCTATGAATATATCTTTGAAGTGTGAGCTTCTCTGTATGAATATTACAACTGATCGTGTATACCTGAATTTCTCAAGTGTTCTCAAAATCGATGTTAACGTCGAAAATCAATCTGCTTCATACTGAATTCCTCAGCTATTTATAGGCTTCCATCCAACAGTAACATTAAATGAATTAAATGATTCATATCAGTTGAATTGTCCCATCTGAGTGTGTCAACATTCTTCTGACAATAGTACGATGTTGCAGTCTGATATGCGGTGCTCTTACTATTAGTTACAATTTGTTTTGTATGATTTGTCGGTTGTTGGTTGAGCTAGCTGATGATGTCTCAAACTGATATCAGTTGTTTGATTTATAACTTATCAGTTGAACTGACTTAATGCGTCATGTTCAGTTCTAACTGATAGATCAGTTGACTTTACTGATTCGGTTATCTTTGTTCAGTTCGATTTCATCCGATCATTTAATTTACAACCTTCAGTTCAGATGACTTCAGTTTGAATTACTTCAGTTCGAGTAGGTTAAGTTATATGACCTCAATTCTATTTTCTTCAATTCAGCTAATTAGTTCTGCAATTTGTCAAACTCTGAAACCTTTAATTCTAATAGATAATTTTTAATTATTTAATATATGATATATTTTTTATGGGATTTTCGAAAATGAGGCCTTTTGAATTGTTTTTACGCGCCAAGTTGTATGTTAAACCGTTGATCGATTTTTTACAAAAATAATGACTTTTTGGGAACTCAGTAAATATTTCGAAAATTTTCCAAAACGAAATATTTTACCTACATTATAATGGGCCTAATGAGCTTATTATACTAGGGTTTTTGGGCCTAAACTCTTACCCAAGTATTTTATATCAAACTTAAACCTCCAAGCTCTAATTCCCAAGCATAACACATGCACACCTACACAAGCTTTTTCACGTGACTTTTGTGGAATAAAAACACAGCAAGACCTCTCCATCTCTCCACCGACATTCTTCGCGTCTAGAATTGATTTTCGTGCGTGTCAAAGGCACGCCTTAATCTTTCCTTGCTCATCGTTGATACCATATTATACGTGTTTATAATTGTGTGCATGAAAAATAAGATGTCTTCATATTTATTTTCATTTTTTTATAGATTATACATGGAAAATCATGGGTTTTCTTGCATGTTTAAAGGGCAAGGGGCTGCCATCTTAGGGATGTTATAGGGACGTTTTACAGTAGGTTTAAGGGTCCCTAGAGGTATTGTTAAGGGCTGTACAGGAGGGTAAGAGACGTGAACAAAACCCAGGGCTTACATGGGTTGTAGGGCACATTTTTGGGTTCTAGAAGGGCGTAGCTACGTGCTGCGTTCGGGTCACATCCAGAGGCCCTAAAAGGTCTAGGGCGGCTGGTGCAAGGGCTAGGGCTGGAACTGTGAGGCTCAGTCGCGTGGTTCATGGGGTGCACGGGTTTGAGGGCTGCTGGTGTATGGCCTATAGGGCTTGGTCCAACATCTAGTTAAGGGTTCGGTCTAGATCCTAGGATGGTTGGTTAGGATCTAGTTGAGGGTTAGGCTTGAAGGAACTCATGGTTTCTTTAAGTTAGGGTTTTTCGAAATAGGGCAGAAAATTTCAGAAGCTTGCTAGTCTTTTCTCTTGGTTCTAAATTACTTGAATTGAGCTGAAAAAGAGTTGGTTAGATGTTAGCAAGCTATGGTTAAAGTTTGGTTAAGTTTCGAGTTGATTCAGACTAAAACTGGAATTTGGTTCAAGTTTTAAAACGAATTAAGAATTTAGTTGAGAAGCTTAAGTATACATCTAAGAAATGTTTATGGGTGAATTTTAAGGTGTTATGATAAGATTGGATGGATTCGGGTCGTCGCTTTAAGGTCCAAGGATAAATTGGAAAAGTTAGTTTTTCAGAGGCAAAACAGTCATTTTACACCTAAAAATGTTAGATATCCTGGAAGTGCCCTGAATACTATATTGAATGTTAAAAGTCTTATTTTGAAAGATTATCGAGTTTTATGATGGAAAACGATAAATGATAAAAGATGTGTTGCATGCTTGCTTTAAAAGAAAAATGATATCTATGCATGATTTTATAAGTGATGGATATGATAAAAGTTTTGGAGGAGATGATTTGATTGTAACTAATACGAATACAAAATTATATGATGATATGTAAGGCCAATGTTCAGTTGACGGGTGAGAGTGTCGCTGATGTTCTCACCACCTGGTACCATGGTAATATGTAAGATTGATCAATCGACAAAAAGATAATAGGAAAGTCACAATTAATTATCTGAATTCAATAAAAAAAGAAACGTATACGTATATGATGTAAGGAAAAAAGGCTACGATAAAAGGAAAAAAGATTTAAAGTTATGCATGTTCATGAAAAGCTATTTTATTAAAACTATTTTTCACTGTTGCTTGTGAATGTATAAGTATTACTTGCTATCATGGTTAAGGTTTGCTGAGTCATTAGACTCACTAGGTGTGATCGATGCAGGCGATCAATATTTTGTTGATGATGGAGGACTTGATAGTGGAACTAGCTGGGCTGTTGGTGCACATAACCCGAGGACCTTTGCTAGTTTTCCGCATTATTATGATTTAAAGATTACTTTAAAGATTTTATGACTTCAATGCTCTAGAGAGTATTTGAGAGTTTTTTCTATTTGAAAATGTTAGTTTTATGTTTGGTTTGACGGTTTACGATTTTATGTTTTGCACTACGTTTTGGATTTTTAAATATAGCTTGGTTGGTTTATTTTAAATGGCAAAATTTTATATATGTAAATGAATGATTATTTCGGCCGAAAGCTTATACAAAAAATTCTAGTATATTTTATAGAAAAATGGGTATACGTTTCACTTGGTATCAGAGCAACGTTTTTGCAAAGGGTTGTGCCACCGACAGTTCCAGAATACTCAGTCGTGAAGCCTCAAGTTTAAAAGTTTAAATGCTTTAAATGATTTTTATAATGATACCTGCATGTTTACTTGGTTTATATTCTTAAGTTACATGTTTAAATGCTTTTTGAAGTTAGTTGATATTTATGCTTAAGTTGCTCGATAAAGGATTTGTATATGCTGAATGATTAGAAACTTAGATTTAAATGCATGTTGGTTACGTTTATAATTTGGAAAACGTTAAGATATATGCCTCCTAGACAAGCACGTAGTGCTGATAGGCAAGCCGATACTCATGAGGACCGCCAAGAGAATGCGAGCCACCTCTCAATGGGGATGCTACTACACATGTTCTGGAGGGTATGACACGTTTCTTTGAGCAGCAGGCTCCGAGGCCACAACACGATATGTATGATCAGTTCTAGAGGCTGGGTCCTAAGGAGTTTTCAGGTACCACCGAACCATTTGTTGTTGAGTGTTGGATTAGATCCCTTGAGGTACATTTCTGTTATCTGAATATGGGGGATGCTGATCGAGTTAGGTGTATTACTTATATGTTGCGAGATGATGCTTCTCTTTGGTGGGAAGGAGCTGAACATGTTGTCAATCTATCCAGCCTCACTTGGGTGCAATTCAAGAACATTTTTTATGAGAAGTATTTTACTGTTGATGTCAGAGAACGCTTGAAGAGGAAGTTTTTGACTCTCCGTGAAGAGGACATATGTGTGGTTGAGTTCATTACGATGTTCGATAGGTGTTGTCACTTTGTGCACCTCATTGCGAGAGATGCTGCTGAGACGTTGATGCATTTTTTTGGATGGCCTTCGACCTACTATACGCCATGATGTGATGTTGATGCGACCGCCGGATTATGCAGCTGCCACTGCTTGGGCTTTCCAAGCTAAGCAAGCCTTGAAGGATATTGATTTTGAGATGCAGCGCAAAAGGCAGCAGCACCAGCAAAACTCTTAGCCAGTCGAGAGGTAATTTACAGGACCTCCCAAAGCTCCAGGGCGGCAAAAGCCCCAAGGACAGCTGAAGAAACCGGAGCAACAAAAGCCACCATAGTTTGGAGGCCCAAAACTTGAAGAAAGGCCACTGTGGAAAGAATTCAATCGCCCACACTATGGAAAGTGCATGTGGGGAACATACAAGTGCTTCATTTACAAGGAGGAAAGACATAAAGTCATTGACTGCCAAAAGAAGAAAGGACCAACTGTTGGCAGAGCTTTTTTATGCACGCCGAGGAAGCAGAGGCAGAGCAAGACACGACTCTGATTACTGGTAACCTAGTTGTTTAACGTTTTTATATTGCTTTTATTGCATGAAATGTTAAATTGTTTATGAGAATTGATTGGAAAAATAAGAACCTAGAAGAAAATAGGTTGCATGCTCTACCTTAGTTGAATTTAAGAGATAAGATTGAGAGTTATGTAAATTGGGAATAAAATCAAGCTTTAATAATGCAAATGAATAAATTGAACCAAAATAAGAATTTTGGAGCTTAAAAATGGAGAAAACAAGAATTTGGGGCATATATTGCATGAAAATTGAAATTTAGGGACTAAAGTGCAAAAATTAAAAGTTTAAGGGTTTTATTGCACTTGGTCAGATTTCAAGGGGTGATCCGTAAATTTTAAGAAGTCAATGGAATGAAATTGAGATGACCGAAAATTCTAAGCTGAAATCTGGAATTTTCGAAAATTCAGGGACAAATTGCAAAGTTTGGAAATTTCAGGGGCTATTTGTTAATTCTAGATAAAACATGGGCTATTTCCGTAATTTCAGGAATTCAGAGACAAAAACAGTAAATTTGAAAGGGATAGGGCTGAAATTGAGTGAATTCAAAATTATTTGGCGCTATTATGCAATTTTCAAAAATTTTAAGGACCTTAAAAATGTTTGAGTGAATTCAAAATTATTTGAGTGAATTCAAAATTCTAGATAAAAATTTTAATTGAGTCATTTTACACCTTAAAAATGTTAGATGTCCTGGCAGTGCCCTGAATGCTATAATGAATGTTAAAATTCTTATTTTGAAAGATTATCGAGTTTTATGATGGAAAACGATAAATGATAAAAGATGTGTTGCATGCTTGCTTTAAAAGAAAAATGATATCTATGCATGATTTTATAAGTGATGGATATGATAAAAGTTTTGGAGGAGATGATTTGATTGTAACTAATACGAATACAAAATTATATGATGATATGTAAGGCCAATGTTCAGTTGACGGGAGAGACTGTCGTTGATGTTCTCACCGCCTGGTACCATGGTAATATGTAAGATTGATCAATCGACAAAAAGATAATACGAAGGTCACAATTAATTATCTGAATTCAATAAAATAAGAAACGTATACGTATATGATGTAAGAAAAAAGGCTACGATAAAAGGAAAAAGGATTTAAAGTTATGCATGTTCATGAAAAGCTATTTTATTAAAAGTATTTTTCACTGTTTCTTGTGAATGTATATGTATTACTTGCTATCATGGTTAAGGTTTCCTGAGTCATTAGACTCACTAGGTGTGATCGATGCAGGGGATCATGATTTTGTTGATGATGGAGGACTTGAAAGTTGAACTAGCTGGGCTGATGGTGCACATAACCCGAGAACCTTTGCTAGTTTTTCGCATTATTATGATTTAAAGATTACTTTAAAGATTTTATGACTTCAATTCTCTAGAGAGTATTTGAGAGTTTTTTCTATTTTGAAAATGTTAGTTTTAGGTTTGGTTTGACGGTTTACGATTTTATGTTTTGCACTACGTTTTGGATTTTTAAATACAGCTTGGTTGGTTTATTTTAAATGGCAAAATTATATATATGTAAATGAATGATTATTTCGTCCGAAAGCTTATACATAAAATTCTAGTATATTTTATAGAAAAATGGGTTTACGTTTCACTTGGTATCAGAGCAACGTTTTTGCAAAGGGTTGTGCCACCGACAGTTCCAGAATACTCAGTCCTGAAGCCTCAAGTCTATAAGTTTAAATGCTTTAAATGATTTTTATAATGATACCTGCATGTTTACTTGTTTTATATTCTTAAGTTACATGTTTAAATGCTTTTTGAAGTTAATTGATATTTATGCTTAAGTTGCTCGATAACGGATTTGTATATGCCGAATGATTAGAAACTTAGATTTAAATGCAAGTTGGTTACGTTTATAATTTGGAAAATGCCGAATGATTAGAAACTTAGATTTAAATGCATGTTGGTTATGTTTATAATTTGGAAACGTCAAGATATTATACCTCCTAGACAAGCACGTAGTGCTGATAGGCAAGCCGATACTCATGAGGACCGCCAAGAGAATGCGAGCCACCTCTCAATGGGGATGCTACTACACATGTTCTGGAGCGTATAACATGTTTCTTTGAGCAGCAGGCTCCGAGGCCACATCAGGATATGTATGATCAGTTCTAGAGGCTGGGTCCTAAGGAGTTTTCAGGTACCACTGAACCATTTGTTGCTGATTGTTGGATTAGATCCTTTGAGGTGCATTTCTGTTATCTGAATATGGGGGATGTTGATCGAGTTAGGTGTGTTACTTATATGCTGCGAGATGATGCTTCTCTTTGGTGGGAAGGAGCTGAACATGTTGTCAATCTATCCATCCTCACTTGGCTGCAATTCAAGAACATTTTCTATGAGAAGTATCTTACTGTTGATGTCAGAGAACGCTTGAAGAGGGAGTTTATGACTCTCCGTGAGGAGGACATATGTGTGGTTGAGTTCATTACGATGTTCGATAGGTGTTGTCACTTTGTGCACCTCATTGCGAGAGATGCTGCTGAGAAGTTGATGCATTTTTTGGATGGCTTTCGACCTACTATACGCCATGATGTGATGTTTATGCGACCGCCGGATTATGCAGATGCCATTGCTTGGGCTTTCCAAGCTAAGCAAGCCTTGAAGGGTATTGATTTTGAGATGCAGCGCAAGAGGCAGCAGCACCAGCAAAACTCTTAGCCCGTCGAGAGGTAATTTACAAGACCTCCCAAAGCTCCAGGGCAGCAAAAGCCCCAAGGACAGCTGAAGAAACCGGAGCAACAAAAGCCACCATAGTTTGGAGGCCCAAAACCTGAAGAAAGGCCACTGTGGAAAGAATTCAATCGCCCACACTATGGAAAGTGCATGTGGGGAACATACAAGTGCTTCATTTACAAGGAGGAAAGACATAAAGTCATTGACTGCCAAAAGAAGAAAGGACCAACTGTTGGCAGAGCATTTTTATGCACGCTGAGGAAGCATAGGCAGAGCAAGACACGACTCTGATTACTGGTAACCTAGTTGTTTAATGTTTTTATATTGCTTTTATTGCATGAAATGTTAAATTGTTTATGAGAATTGATTGGGAAAATAAGAACCTAGAAGAAAATAGGTTGCATGCTCTACCGTAGTTGGATTTAAGAGATAAGATTGAGAGTTATATAAATTGGGCATAAAATACAAGCTTTAATAATGCAAATGAATGAATTGAACCAAAATAAGAATTTTGGAGCTTAAAAATGGAGAAAACAAGAATTTGGGGCATATATTGCATGAAAATTGAGGACTAAAGTGCAAAAATCAAAAGTTTAAGGGTTTTATTGCACTTGGCCCAGATTTCAAGGGGTGATCCGTAACTTTTAAGAAGTCTAGGGAATGAAATTGAGATGACCGAAAATTCTAAGCTGAAATCTGGAGTTTTCGAAAATTTAGGGGCTAATTGCAAAGTTTGGAAATTTCAGGGGCTATTTGTGAATTCTAGATAAAACATGGGCTATTTCCTTAATTTCGGGAATTCAAGGAAAAAACAGTAAATTTGAAAGGGATAGGGCTGAAATTGAGTGAATTCAAAATTATTTGGCGCTATTATGCAATTTTCAAAAATTTTAAGGACCAAAATCAACTTTAAGGGTTTGAGATGCAAGTATTAAAAATTTATTTGGGGAAATGTGTTAATTTTCGAGAATTTAGGGTTATTAGTTATATAAATTCGTTATTTTTTCGACACGATTGATTTGATGGTATATTTGTCGCATGAAGGATATTCATTTTAGGTGTAGCTACCTATATATTGCTGGATTCATGAGCTACACACTCATTCATATTCGAGACGTTCATCAAGCGACTGAAAATTATACTTGAGGATTTGGAATTTGGCTTCAGAGTTTCTATTCCTTCTTGTGATAAAATGGCTGCATCAAGCATTGTGAAGAATTTGGAGCTTCGTTTACAAAAAGATGTGGTTCGGGAAGATATCAAAGTACTCCTGATACCTGAATTCGACATCATTCTTGGCATGGATTGGCTACTTCGAATGGAGTTTCAATAGATTTTCGGCAGAGTTCAGTATCTATTTGATCACCCAGCGGGAATTTTTTTGTCTTTGAGGTAGGAAGGAACAAGCAAATGCGTCACATTATCTCCTGCATCTGTGTGAGGAAACTTATGAGACGAGGCTGCCAAGCTTTTCTAGCATGTATTACTTCAGCACCTGTTCCTATCAGTCAGAATCTAGAGGATGTTGAGGTTGTCAGAGATTTTCCTATCGTCTTTCCTGAGTACGTTTCCGGAATTCCACCAGACCGAGAGGTGATATTTTCTATTGAGTTGATGCCGGGAACTATGCTAATTTCTAAGTCACCCTATTGTCTAGCATCCGCCAAGATGAAAGAGTTGAAAGATCAATTTCAAGAGTTGCTGGACAAGGGTTTTATTCGCCCGAGCTGTTCTCTGTGAGGCGCACCAGTATTATTCGTAAAGAATAAGGATGTCAGTATGCGACTCTGCGTTGACATAGAGAGCTGAACAGAGTCACCATAAAGAATAAGTATCTCATGCCTAGAATCGAAGACTTGTTTGTTCAGTTGCAAGGAGCTTTGATTTTCTCGAAGATAGATTTTTTTTCCTGATACCATCAGCGGCGACCCGATATGGGCAATACGAGTTTATAGTGATGCTATTCGAGTTGACCAATGCACCAGCGATTTTCATGGATCTCATGATTCGCGTATTTCAGCCGTATCTGGATCAGTTTATTATAATTTATAGATGATATTTTTTATTTACTCGAAGAACATAGAAGAGCACAATCAGCACTTGAGAATGACACTACAAATATTGCAAGATAGAAAGTTGTTCACCAAGTCAGCAAGTGCGAGTTTTGGTTCAAGATAGTGGCGTTTTTAGACCACATTATTTCTAGAGATGGAGTTGAGGTCGATCACAGCAAGGCCGGGGCAGTTAGAGAATGGCCATTACCTGAGTGAGTAACCGAGATCCGTAGCTTATTGGGTCTAGCTGGCTACTACAGGAAGTTCATTCAAGGATTTTATTTATTGCAGTACCGTTGACTGCCTTGACGAAGAAAAATGAGAGGTTTATTTGGGGATCAAACTGCCAGGAGATTTTCGAGAAACTGAAGCAAGCTTTGGCTTCAGCGCCAATTCTATCGATGTCATCAGTGCAAGGAAAGTATGTTATACAGATGCTTCGAAGCTTGGTTTAGACATAGTCCTGATGTGGAATGATCTAGTGATAGCTTATACGTCTAGACATTTGAAGTTTCATGAGAACAATTACCTAACACATGACCTCGAGCTTGCAGCAGTAGTATTTACATTGAAGATTTGGAGACATTACTTATATGAGGAGAAGTGCAAGATTTTTAATGATCATAAAAGCTTGAAGAACTTCACACCCAAAAAGAGTTGAATATGAGGAAACAAAGATGGTTAGAATTGGTGAAGGACCATGACTGCGATATTAGCTGGGGAAGGCTAATGTAGTCGCGGATTCTTTGAGTAGATGATGTGAATCTTTGTACGAATGAATAGCAAACACGATTAAAACGAATCGCACCCTCAATTCAATATCAAACAAAGAATCGTTGTTGTTTTCCCGATCTTTTTAATCAAGTATTGTTGTGATATTCACCTCTAAACTATGAAAAGTCTAGCAACAAATAGACACGGAATAAACAATCGAAAATTAGAACGAACCTTCGAAGAACGATGCCTACGACAATCCGCACAAGATCGATCGACAAACGCCACAAAGTTGAAAACTTTGATAAGTTTGATTTTGGTTGAACAAAGCAAAGCTTTGAAAGCTTAAGAGAGAATCTCAAAAGTTTGTATAAAAACTCAAAATAATGTGTATTGTGTGTCAAAATTTCGTCCAAGATTTGTCTTATATCAAAAAAGATAACAAAATCTAGTTTCCTAACAAAATAAAACTCTAAAGAAGGTAGTTTTTCTCGCCCAAAACTCTAGGACACGGACCCCGTGTGGCCCTCCGTGTCCGGGTACGTGTACACTCGGGAATAAACTTCAGCTGGAAACAAGGGACACGGACCCCGTGCTCACCTCCGTGTACGGGTCCGTGTAGACACTGTCTTCGCCAATGTAATAGGGCACGGACCCCGTGCTTGGGTCCGTCGTTGGGTCCGTGTAGGCTCTGTAAATGGGCATCTCAAGCTGTAAAGAGCACGGACCCCGTGTGCAGGTCCGTCCAGACTCGGTCTGCTCCATCAATGCTTGAATGATATTCCTTTGGCCTCCAAACGCACTCCCATGCATCACGACCCCTTCATGCTTGCTCATGACTCCCTGTAGTGCATCCTTGAATCTCTTTAGTCGTCCCCTCGTGACTGGTCCTTCCGGCAACTGCAACGGATCCCATGCTTTCCTTGGAGCTTGGCCGTCCATGTTCGCATCATCCTCCCCTTCTTGAAGAGGATTTGTCCTCAAATCTAGCTCATCACCTACATCAAACAACGACAAGTCACTAACATTAAAAGTAGAGCTAACATTATACTCACCTGGCAAGTCGAGTTTGTAGGCATTGTCATTGATCCTCTCAAGAACTTGGAATGGTCCATCGCCCCTAG
The DNA here is from genome assembly GCF_022965805.1 of Primulina eburnea. Classification (NCBI taxonomy): domain Eukaryota; kingdom Viridiplantae; phylum Streptophyta; class Magnoliopsida; order Lamiales; family Gesneriaceae; genus Primulina; species Primulina eburnea. The sequence continues at coordinate 31,564,387 of NC_133110.1, forward strand.
GTAATATCTTTGAACGACGCTTTTTGGGGAACATTTCCTTCCTCAAGTGTAACCAAACCCAATCACCTTTCTCAAACACCACCTTCTTCTTCCCCTTGTTGGCTTGCTTAGCATATTGTTCGTTTCTCTTTTCAACATTGGCTTTGGCCTTCTCATGCAAACTCCAAAAAAATTCAGCCTTCTTTTTTCCATCCATGTTTAACCTTTCACTCACATGTAAAGACATCAAATCTAACGGAGTTAAAGGATTAAAACCATACACAATTTCAAATGGCGAATAATTAGTAGTAGAATGCACGCAACGATTATATGCAAACTCAACAAATGGCAAGCAATTTTCCCAATTCTTTAAGTTCTTTTTAAGGATAGAACGTAATAAAGTTCCTAGCATCCTATTAACTACCTCAGTTTGACCATCAGTTTGAGGATGACAGGTCGTAGAGAACATTAATTTAGTGCCAAGTTTAGCCCACAGTGTTTTCCAAAAGTAACTTAAGAATTTAACATCACGGTCAGAAACAATAGTCCTAGGCATGCCATGCAACCTAACGATTTCTCTAAAGAACAAATCCGCAATGTTAGATGCATCATCAGTTTTGTGACAAGCAATAAAATGTGTCATCTTAGAAAACCTATTCACAACAACAAATATAGAGTCCCTCCCCTTCTTTGTCCTAGGTAACCCCAAAACAAAGTCCATAGAGATATCAACCCAAGGTTCACTAGGGACGGGAAGTGGTGTATATAATCCATGTGGTTGTGTCCTAGACTTAGCTTGTCTACAAGTTATGCACTTCTCACAAACACGCTCAACGTCACGTTTCATGTGTGGCCAATAGAAATGTTCATGCAATGCACTCAAAGTTTTAGCCACACCAAAGTGTCCCATTAAACCACCCCCATGTGCTTCCCTAACAAGTAGTTTACGAATTGATGATTTAGGGATACACAATCTATCTTCTCTGAACAAGAAACCCTTATGCAAGTAGAATTTATCATGTGGACCATGCATACAAGTTTCAAACAAACTCTGAAAGTCCTCATCTAGCACATATAATTCCTTCACATGCTCAAACCCCAAAATTTTAGATTCCAAGGTAGAGAAAAGTACATACCTCCGTGATAGTGCATCGGCCACTATATTTTCCTTACCTTGTTTATACTTTATGATGTAGAGAAATGTCTCTATGAAAGCCACCCACTTAGCATGCCGCTTGTTCAGCTTTTGCTGACCCTTGAGATGCTTTAGAGATTCATGATCCGTATGAATCACAAACTCTTTAGGCCTCAAGTAGTGCTGCCACATCTCAAGAGTCCTCACAAGCGCAAAGAACTCCTTGTCATACGTGGGATAGTTTAGCGCTGCCCCATTGAGCTTTTCACTGAAGTAAGCCACCGGTCGCCCTCCTTGCATCAACACTCCACAAATACCTACACCTGAAGCATCACATTCAATTTCAAAAGTATTAGCAAAATCAGGTAAAACAAGTAAAGGAGCATTAATTAATTTTTGCTTGATAATATTAAAGGACTTCTCTTGCTCCTCGCCCCAATGAAATATAACGTTCTTCTTGATCACTGCCGTCATTGGTGCTGCCAATGTGCTAAAATCTTTTACAAACCTCCTATAGAAGCTTGCAAGACCATGAAAACTTCGAACTTGGCCAACAGTAGTAGGCGTTGGCCAATCCCGAATAGCACTTACCTTGTCTTCATCAACTTGTATACCCTGTGAACTTACCACAAAACCAAGGAAGACAAGTTTGCTAGTACAAAAATCACACTTCTTCAAGTTAGCATATAAATTTTCAGCTCTTAATGTGACTAGAACAAGCCTCAAGTGGTTAACATTCTCATCCAAGTTTTTGCTATACACTAGGATATCATCAAAATAGACCACAACAAATTTTCCTATGTGTGCATGCAAAACATGATTCATTAACCTCATAAAGGTGCAGGGTGCATTAGTTAAGCCAAAAGGCATAACCATCCACTCATACGACCCGTATTTGGTTTTAAACGCAGTTTTCCACTCACCACCTTCCCGCATCCTAATTTGATGATAGCCACTCTTCAAGTCAATTTTGCTAAAAATGCAAGAACCATGCAATTCATCTAACATATCATCTAGTCTAGGTATGGGATGCCTATACTTAATGGGTATATTATTGATTGCTCTACAGTCAAGACACATACGCCATGAGCCATCTTTCTTAAGGACTAGTAAAACAGGCACCGCACAAGGTGACCTGGACTCACGCACAAAACCCTTATCTAATAACTCACTTACTTGCCGTTGAAGCTCCTTAGTCTCCTCCGGATTGCTCCTATAAGCCGGACGATTTGGCAAGGCACTCCCGGGCACCAAATCAATTTGGTGCTCGATTCCACTCAATGGTGGTAAGTCTTGAGGCAACTCCTCCGGAAACACATCTTCAAATTCCTGCAAAAGTGAAACAATAATGCTCGGAAGAGATCCGGCTATATCACTTGTGTTAAGGAGGATCTCCTTGTAAAGAATCAACACAAGTGGTCCACGTGTGTGCAACAACTGTTTCAACTCACCTTTTTGGGCCATATAGGATTTCTTTTTGGCCTCTTTCCTCTCATTTTCTTTCCTCTCAATTTCTTTCCTCTCATTTTTCTTTTGTATGGCTATAACACTCTTTTGATCACTCTTTTTTTCAGCCATTTCATTTTTGTTTTCAAAGGCCATCTCACCTTTTAGTTCACTCTTTTTTTCGGCCTCATCTCTCTTTTTCTTTTTCAATTGGTCCTCCAACACTTGCTTTGGGGACAAAGGAAGCAATACAATGGATTCTTTCTTTAAAACAAATGAATAACGATTTTTGAACCCATCATGAGTAACGTGCCTATCAAATTGCCATGGTCTACTCAACAAAATATGACAAGCATGCATGGGCACCACGTCACACAAAACCTCATCCACATACTTCCCAATAGAAAAGGACACTAGAACTTGCCTATTTACTTTCACCTCCGCACAATCATTCAACCATTGAAGCTATATGGTTGAGAGTGTTTTATTGTAGGCAATCCCAATTTTTCCACCATCTCAACACTAGCCACAGTAGTGCAACTCCCCCCATCTATGATTACATTGCAAACCTTACCATTCACAAAACATCTAGTGTGGAACAAATTCTCCCTTTGGCTAGCCTCCTCATCCTTGACTTGGGAACTCATGATTTGCCTAGTCACTAGCGCTTCTCCTATAACCGCTCCATATCCCTCATCGGGATCCTCCAACTCAGGCATATCATCATCACTACCCTCGCCATATCCCTCACTTTGAGACTCATACTAACCATACTCATTCAAAAACATTACCCTCTTATTAGGACACTCACTAGCAATATGACCCAATCCTTGACATTTAAAACATTTAATATCTCTAGAACGAGTAGAAGGAATTTCAGTTTTACCTTGCACTCCGTGTCTAGGTGCCTCTTGCTTTGTCTCACTCTTAGGCTTGGTCACCACTTTGCTATCATCACGCTTTGCCACATTTGGTCGCCAAGAAGAAGACGTACCTCCAGTTTGGTTGGTGCGGCCAACTCCACGTCTTTTGAGTTGTTGTTCCACCTTTATGGACATTTGCACCATCTCGTCAAGGTCCAAGTAGTGCCTAAGCTCCACTTGATCTTGAATCTCCCTGTTCAAGCCACAAAGAAAACGAGCCATGGTTGCCTCACTATCCTCCTCAATATTGGCCTTAATCATGACTACCTCCATCTCCTTATAGTAGTCCTCAACACTCTTTGACCCTTGCCTCAAAGTTTGTAGCCTCTTAAACATCTCCCTATAATAGTGATTGGGCACAAACCTCTTTCTCATTACACTCTTCATCTCATCCCAAGAATCAATGGGTCTCTCATCATACCTCCTTCTAGTGGTCACTAATTGATCCCACCAAATGAGAGCATAGTCTAAGAATTCCACCACCGCCAACCTCACCTTATTTTGTTCGGAGTAGTGGTGACACTCAAAAACAAATTCTACCCTATTTTCCCATTATAAGTACGCCTCCGGGTCAGATTTGCCATGGAAGGAAGGAATTTTCATCTTAATGCTTCCCATGTTACCATCTTCTCTATGCCCATCATTAAATCTACCCCTCATAGCTTCTCCTCTTCCTCTACCAACTCCTCTTCCTCTTCCATTCCTACCCCAATTTTCATTTTGACTCTCCTCTTCTCCCCCCAAATCATATTCCTCATCTTCGCCTCTACCCAAGTCTCTAACCTTAGATTTACCCCCACTAGGACTCACTTCAATCCTATCCAAACGCTCATGTAATGACTCCATCTCAATCTTTATCATCCTAGAAAAATGTCCAGTCAACGCCTCCATTTGGACCTTAGATAACCCCGGATTAGAACTATCTCCTACCTCTCTCTCCATTTAATTTCAAATTTGTACCTGCAAGAAAAGGTTAGTAGAAATAAAATAATCCTCACCCAAATGCTCACGGTCACTCCAAAGAAATTCACTCGTCTTTTCTCACAATTTTTTGCTCTCAACAAATACTCACTAGCCACTCCAAAGAAATAACACTCACACTCAAATGTTTCCACTCGAATTTGATGCTTCTCTCGAAGATGTGTTCACGCTTTGTATTTGAGTATATCAAACAATCAAGTTCCAACTTGTGAACAAATGCGACCGACTCACTTGGACTGTGTAGACAAAAAATTCGAATATATGAAATAATTTTTTTTTTTGTGACTGTGAAAGGCAATTGAATATGACTCTCTAAAGGAAATAGAACAATATATCAAAAATAAATAACGGTGAATTTTCGGGATTTTTGTACTCGTTTTTTTTTGGCTTAGTACTACTCGAAAATCCAAAAAAAAAAAAATTAAGAAGATTGACCTAAGTTTCGAGAAACACTGTCTTACGAAAACTGGATGGTGATAGAACGAAACAGATCTGTTAACGATTAAATAAATAACACAGATCTAAAATTTAATAACAAGATACTTACTTGATTTCAATGAACCTGGCTCTTATACCAAATGATGTGAATCTTTGTACGAATGAATAGCAAACACGATTAAAACGAATCGCACTCTCAATTCAATATCAAACAAAGAATCGTTGTTGTTTTCCCGATCTTTTGAATCAAGTATTGTTGTGATATTCACCTCTAAACTATGAAAAGTCTAGCAACAAATAGACACAGAATAAACAATCGAAAATTAGAACGAACCTTCGCAGAACGATGCCTACGACAATCCGCACAAGATCGATCGACAAACGCCACAAAGTTGAAAACTTTGAAAAGTTTGATTTTGGTTGAACAAAGCAAAGCTTTGAAAGCTGGAGAGAGAATCTCAAAAGTTTGTATAAAAACTCAAAATAATGTGTATTGTGTGTCAAAATTTCGTCCAAGATATGTCTTATATCAAAAAAGATAACAAAATCTAGTTTCCTAACAAAATAAAACTCTAAAGAAGGTAATTTTTCTCGCCCAAAACTCTAGGACACGGACCCCGTGTGGCCCTCCGTGTCCGGGTCCGTGTACACTCGGGAATAAACTTCAGCTAGACCCCGTGCTCACCTCCGTGTACGGGTCCGTGTAGACACTGTCTTCGCCAATGTAATAGGGCACGGACCCCGTGCCTGGGTCCGTCGTCAGGTCCGTGTAGGCTCTGTCAATGGGCATCTCAGGCTGTAAAGAGCACGGACCCCGTGTGCAGGTCCGTGTGCAGGTTCTTTCAGACTCGGTCTGCTCCATAAATGCTTGAATGATATTCCTTTGGCCTCCAAACGCACTCCCATGCATCACGACCCCTTCATGCTTGCTCATGACTCCCTGTAGTGCCTCCTTGAATCTCTTTAGTCGTCCCCTCGTGACTGGTCCTTCCGGAAACTGCAACGGATCCCATGCTTTCCTTGGAGCTTGGCCGTCCATGTTCGAATCAGTAGAAAAATATAATTTATTACTCAATTGTCAGTTCAAAGACCATTGTAAGCAAAGATTCAGTGATTCCAGCTAGCAGTGTATGATAGATGTGGGGACTCGGACGCTAATTCATTTCTTAATCATCTTTGGGAATAATTGGATCAATTATATAATCTGGGTCCAATTTTTTTTTTTTAAAGACAAATGCGGAACATATTATAATCAATCCGATATAAACATCAAAAGTAAAAGTACAAGTCTCGTACAAGTACATTACTGTCAAACTAGGGTTCAATCACTATAAATCAAGTGCTGAAACCTATTCTACTTCTGGGTCCGGACCTCCACGCTAATTTTGATCTCTCATCCTCTTCTTGACCCGGATCCTGTCCCACCTGTTGTCATGCACACATACAAACACAACAACAATCGGATAACTCCGGTGAGAATAATATTCCCCGTATAAACCATGTATAGATGCAATCATATAAAAACATATATAAAAGCATATAACAGTTATCAACAACATGTATCAAATCTGAAAACATGAAATGATATAAAACTGTAAATCAAACTCATATCTCTGACTCGACTCTGATCTAGTCTAGTCTAGGGATCCCGGTTCCTGGACGTTGGCACATTATATCGAATCTCAGCAATAGAAGTCAATCTACTCCTAAGCAACATTGATATAACAAAACATCTAATGTCTAGGCACCTCTGCCCAAGACTTGGCACATCTGCCAATGACCCGTTCTCGACATCTATCTTCTATTATCTTTTTTTCTATAAATCAATAGAATAAGCATACAAATTCAAGTAATACAAAGGTATTAAAACAATAACAAACAAATATGTGATTTATGGAAACTCAAGTCGAATCTAACTCGAGTTGTATCTCCCGGTTAACATTGATTTATACCTTTCTTTCGTCGGGTTCTGGCTCTGTTATGTCTTTGAAATCTTCAATACCAATCTGGCATAACATATTCGAGGAATACAATATCAACATATACCCCAATCAATACCAGATATAATCAGAACTCAATCTAATTCTGTTTCGACGGCATAACATCGCAATCTTGAAATACCGATAATACAAAATCAGTATATACCAATCCCAATAACTCATAGTCAATCAACAAACATAATATGATACCAAATCTGTATAATCTCAATCAAATCGAATCTGAAAAATCATAAAAATTTCATACGGTACCTATTCTTCAATCCGGTTTCGATTATACGATGTCTAATTGTAGAACCCGTAAATTTGACTACGTATAAGCCATGCAAAATTCTAGTATTTTAAATTAAAATGATTTTATTGCATGAGTATTTAAATTCTTTTCTTTAAAGTTAATTATTTTATGCTGTAGTTTAATTTTTTTTATCTTTTCAGTTAATTCAGTGAGGCCAGACTGGAGTTGGAGTTTTGAGATAAAATTTAATAGTAAGAAAACATTTCCAGAATTTATTTTAGCTAGCTAATAAATTAATTTAAGTTAAAAGAAGGTTTAAGGAATTATTTAAGTAACTTAAGATAAGTAGGAAATAAGTTCATTTGGGTTCCATAATTAAGGTGTTAATTCACTAAATTATTTAAAGGATAGGTAAGGCTCTAAAGGTTTAAAATACACTAACTAAACAATATTTCCCTTCCATTTATTTGATTAATTTTGGCCACCCCCTAGATGTTAGAACAATTCTTTGCCAACTCACTTTTGACCCTTTCCTTGTCATTTCTTAGCATGATAATCCTTTCATTTATTAATCACCCTTAATTAATTAATATTAGATCATTATCCTAGCCTAGTTTAGCATGTAGAATCGGTCATCCCTCTCCAACAATTACTTTGATATCAAACCGTTTCAAAATTCAAAAGGGAGCAAGACTTGGTCATGCCATTTGAACCCCTTTATTATTGGAACTCCCCTCACTCTCCTAACCATCATTTCCTCTTCCTCCCCACCGAAAATTTGAGAGCAATTCAGTGGAAAAAAACATGAGCCTCATAGATAGATTAAGAGAGAAAATAATTGAGTAGAAGGAAGATCAAGAAGATCACTCTGTCTCCTCCACGCCGCGTCGTTGTCTCGTTCGTTTTTCTTTCAAAACGAAATCAAGGCATGTTTATATTTTTCTTTGCTCTTCAATCAAGTCATATTAACATTTTTAAACATTATATGATCATCATTTCCATGGCATAACCGAAATATATCAAGAACTTTTCAAAAAAAAGATGCAGATTTTCAGCCCTTCCTCGTGCTCCTCACGGTTCACTTGTTTTTGGTGTTTCAGGTGAATGGCTCGTGTTCAGGCTCCCAAAGCTGCATCTAGACATGTACTAGGACATGTTAGGATCATGTTGGTCCATTAGTTCAAGCCGCATACATGCTGGAAATCAGAAATGACAGCAACTCCCCAAGCATGCCCTTTTTTGTGATCGATTTTCTCATGTTGCTGTCAAAGGGAAATGGATCTGATCTTGGCTGCCCTAAGGGCTATAGCCATGGTTAGAACCTCTCCTTGTGATGTCTAAGACGTGACCAAGTCACCTTTTTGAGAGTGGTATCCGTTTTAAATGAAACAAACAAGAACAGCCCCCCTTTCGGCCCTTCATTTTCCTTACAACTAGTGTAGTTCGATCTTGTGTAGTGATGTGGATCTAGTTTGGCCTCTGGCCCTTAGACACGGTTCACACCCTACCTCTTTATGTCTAGATAGTGCCATTGTCAATCAAATGGCCACTGGAACGACAGGAGACAGCAAGCAAAGAAAAACACCACACGCACGCAAGGGTGCTCTCGGGTGGGACTTTTCGGTCGGTTGCATGGCGTGGTTCGAATTGTGGCTGCCCTAGGGCTCAGCCATGGTTCAAATCATTCCTTAGGATGTTGGTAAGAGGTTCTGGTCGGTGGTTCAAGCCCCAATGGCCGGTAGCCTCGAAAACGACGCAAGGAAACGAAGGTGCGGTTGCTGGAATTTCTGGACAGAAACTTTCTGCGTCGGTTCAGTGGTTTGTTCGAGTTCTTAGTTGGCTTTTACCTATAGCCTTGGACTGGACAGTGCCTCATCGAGCTAGGAAGGTCATGTTTTCGGCCGTTCGTGATTCGGATCATTTTAGAGGTCGTACGAGAATTTACGGTGCGATGTGCCAAATTGACTCTCGAAATAGCGTTTCATATTTTGACCTCCATTCACCAAAATTTCGACTTGCATCATTTTAGGAGCATTATTTCATCATTTTAAGTGTATTTTAATCATGACTAAATGATGGTTTGGTGTTGGTTCGGGTTGGCACGGTGTCATGATTAAATACGAAGTTGTTGGGCGTAATTGTCTCGTTTTTGGATTCAATTACAAAGTTTGGTCAAGAAAATCATTTGCATATTTTTCATATTTAATTTAGGTTGCAGTGAGCCTGGGACGATCCATTCCATGTGGTAAAATATACAGGATATTTAATTATGTCATTTAATTATATTACGTGAATAAAATTATAAAATATTCAATTTTGAGATTTATGCGATATTGCTTGTAGCCATTTCACTATCGTGGGATCATTGTACCATCCGGTCGTCAGTTACCGATCAGTTCAGTTATGTACCACCCCGTATACTGTGGAATTAGTCTGATCAGACGTTCATTACTTCACCCGGTCGCCAGTTACCGGTCAGTTCAGTTCAGTTCAGTGCAGGGGCCACTTTCGTAGACCATAATCTCAACAGAAAATTTATGACATGTTATTTTATGACAGGGCTCGATTGAGCAAGTATTTCACTTATGATTTTCAGTCAGTTATGCACGTATTATAATTGCTCATGATAAGTTATGTTCACGTTACGCCTCATGACATGATATTTTTACTCCCATGCAAATTTATTATATTATTACTTGTTATTTACGATATATGCATGTTGAGTCTTTAGACTCACTAGACTTGATTGTTGTAGGTACTGATGAGGTCGGGACCAAGGCCGGGGAACAATTAGCTAGTTTGGGTCGGCAGTAGTGGAACCCGAGGACCTCATTTACATCAGTTACTATTTTTTTATGCTCAAACATTTTTATCTGTTGTTGGATTACTTTAACTTGTTATTTTGCAAACAATAATTTCTTCCGCAGTTATTTTGAACATTAAACTTGATTTATCAGTTTATTTTGTGAATGAGGCATTTTGATTATTTTAAAAAGAAAATTTTAAATTTTCCGCAAATTTTCAAACACGAATTTTCGGGACATTATAACTGGTATCAGAGCAATGGTTCTATAAAGGGTTGTTCTATTACTGACCACGAGAAGCTCATGAAGTCACGTCTTCGGTCTGTAAGTTTTACATTTACGCATTTTATTCAAAGCATGAATTATTTGACAGCATGTTTTCATGAAATGTTTTACGTCCAGATTTATTTTATCGTTCAGTATTTAAATTTAAATAAATTATGGAGTTATGCATATTAGTTACGTATGGGTTATGTATGTAACATTATGTCCCCTAGACGCATTCTCTAGCGCACTAGAAATGATGAGCCTCGCCAAGAAGACAGGGAGGAGCAGAGGCATGAGAGTGATTTACCACTTCCACCTTCACCGGACATGAATGGCCAGATGCTAGCTGGGATGACGCAGTTCTTCGCACAGTTTGCGGGGAACCATGCTGTGGCAGCCAGGCCGACAGGGCCCGAGGCTGTCTATGAGAGATTCATGAAGATGCGTCCTAAGGAGTTTTCAGGGACGACGGACCCCATGATTGCCGAGGGCTGGATCAAGTCCCCTTAGGTTATCTTCGAGTTCATGGAGCTCGGGGATGCCCAGCCCCGAGGACTTTTGAGCATCCAGTTTGTCCTAGGTGCACACGCCGCCATGTTGGAGCGTGTATGTTTGGCTCAAGAAAGTGTTATAAGTGTGGTAGTCCAGACCACTTACTTCTGCAGTGCCCTCAGAGGAATCTGCCTACCCAAGGTAGAGTTTTGGCTCTCCATTCTACGGAGACGAACCCAGATACGATGCTCATGACAGGTACCTTTAAGCTTTAAGTTTTATTTGGGGATTTATTGTTTTGGGTTAAGATTTTTGAACATAGAATTGCAGTAGGATTTCATGCACTACTCGGTATTATTTTTGGAATTTAAGTTAGAAGAACTTTGATCTTTGCATGTCTATAAGTTTAGTTCTTGTAACTATTGGGTTCAACTTAGAGTTCCGATCTTTCAAGGAGAATTTTTATATCTGGTTCTGCTACGAAAGCCTTGATAGATTCAGGGGCTACTCACTCATTTATTTTGGAGATCTTTGCTAATTTCCTCAAGGTCAAGACCGTTGGGCTAGATGTAGAATATTCAGCAGTATTGCCTTCCGGTGAGGAGATGGCAGCTACCAATGTGATCCGAGACATAGATCTTGAGCTCCATGGCAATCTTGTTTATGCGGATCTTATCGTACTGTCGATGCCAGAGTTTGACATCATTCTAGGGATGGATTGGCTATTGCGGAACAGAGTTTTGATCGACTTCCAACGGAGATCTGTTCTAGTCCGACCACCTGGGATGGCGCAGTTCTTATTCGAGCCAGACAGGTACTTTCCTCTACCGTACATTATTCCTTATGTCCAGGCTAGGAAGCTCATGCATAGAGGGTTTCGGGCATTTTTAGCAACTTTTGTATCTGTCCCCGAGGCAGCCAGTCAGTCAGCCGCAGATGTTCCGATTGTTAGAGACTTCTTAGACGTTTTTCCTGAGGACGTCTCTGGTTTGTCACCCGAGAGAGAGGCGGAGTTTTCTATTGAGCTTATGCCAGGTATGGCTCCGATTTCAAAAGCGCCGTACCGACTAGCACCGATAGAGATGGCAAAGCTTAAGAAGCAGATTCAGGAACTTCTAGATAAGGAGTTCATTCGCCCGAGTTTTTCTCCATGGGACGCGCCAGTCTTATTTGTGAAGAAGAAGGATAGCTCTATGAGGCTCTGCATCGACTACCAAGAGTTGAACAGGGTTACAGTGAAGAACAAGTACCCACTTTCGCGGATTGAGGATCTATTTGATTTGATCAGTTGCAGGGAGCTTCGGTATTTTCAAAGATTGACCTGCGTTCCGGTTATCACCGGTTGAGGGTGAAAGATGCTGATGTTTCCAAGACTGCTTTTAGGACTCGTTATGGCCACTATGAGTTCCTTTTGATGCCGTTCGGTCTGACGATGCCAGCGATCTTCATGGATCTCATGAATTGCGTATTTCAGCCGTATCTTGACCAGTTTGTGATAGTATTCATAGACGACATTCTCGTCTACTCCAAGAATCAGGAGGACCACAGCAGACATCTGACCACAGTGGTGAAGACCTTGTAGAAGCACAAGTTATTCGCAAAGTTCAGTAAGTGCGAATTCTGGTTAGAGAAGGTGACGTTCTTAGGCCACATTGTTTCTAGCAGTGGTATTGAGGTAAACCCAGCAAAAGTTGCAGCAGTCAGAGATTGGGTTGTGCCGCAGAATGCATCAGAGATCCGCAGTTTTCTTGGACTAGCAGGATATTATCGGAAGTTCATTAAGGGCTTCTCTTCTATCGCAGTTCCACTCACTGCATTGACCAAGAAGAATGTGAAATTTGTGTGGAGCGATGATTGTCAGAAGAGCTTCGATACTTTGAAGCAAGCTCTTATCTCAGCACCAGTTTTGGCCATGCCGTCAAGGCCCGGAGATTTTGTGTTGTATACCGATGCTTCGAAGCTCGGTCTTGGCGCAGTATTGTTGCAGCATGGGAAGGTGATAGCGTATGCTTCTAGACAGTTGAAAACTCATGAGAAGAATTACCCTACCCATGATCTAGAGCTGGCTGTCGTAGTTTTTGCCTTGAAGATTTGGAGAAATATCTGTATGGAGAGAAGTGCCAGATCTTTACCGACCACAAGAGCCTCAAGTATTTCTTTACGCGGAAGGAGATGAACATGCGTCAGAGGCGTTGGTTGGAGCTTGTGAAGGATTATGACTGTGACATTAGCTACCACCCGGGTAAAGCTAATGTAGTTTCGGATGCATTGAGCAGAAAAGTCGCAGTGATGGCTCATTTGACAGTTTCGAGACCTCTTCAGACTAAGATGCAGAGGTTTGTTCTAGAGACTTATCCTCGAGGTAGAGTTCTCCGTCTATCTACCTTGACTATTCAGTCCTCTCTTCTAGACCGTATTCGCAGTGGTCAGTCAGCAGATGAGCAGTTGGCAAAGTGGAAGGAGAGAGATGAGGCCAAGGGCAGTGTCTTGTATTCAGTCAGCGATGGTATTATGAGATACCGGGACAGGATGTGGGTTCCTAGCAGTGGTTCTATCCGAGCAGATATTTTATCAGAAGCCCACATGTCGCCGTAATCTATTCATCCAGGGAGTACGAAGATTTACCGAGATCTGCAGTTATTCTATTGGTGGCCTGGGATGAAGAAAGACATCAGACGATTTGTATCCGAGTGTCTGACTTGGCGGTTAGTGAAGGCGGAGCATCAGAGACCAGCAGGTTTGCTCAAGCCTCTTCCCATTGTCGAGTGGAAGTGGGAGAATGTTACCATGGACTTTGTGACCAGATTGCCGAAGTCATTCAGAGAATCAAATGCTATTTGGGTTATTGTAGATCGTCTTACCAAATCAGCGCACTTTTTTCCCATTAAGATGACTTTCACCATGATTCAGTATGCAGAGTTGTATATCCGGGAGATAGTCCGACTTCATGGTATCCCAATTTCTATCGTATCTGACAGAGACCCTAGATTCACTTCCGCATTCTGGAATAGTTTGCATTCGGCAGTGGGTACGAAGTTGCTATTTAGCACAGCTTTCCACCCTCAGACAGATGGACAGTCAGAGCAAGTTATTCAGATCTTGGAGGATCTTCTCCGTGCTTGTGTTATTGAATTCTCAGGGAGCTGGGAGTCGAACTTGCCATTAGTAGAGTTCATCTATAACAACAGCTTCCAGTCGTCTATTGGTATGGCTCCGTATGAAGCACTGTATGATCTCAAGTGCAGATCTCATGTTCATTGGGATGAAGTAGGGGAGAGATCAGAGTTGGGTCCGGAGATTATTCAGCTTGCTGCAGATGTAGTAGTCAAGATCCGTGATAGGATGAGGACTACTCAGAGCCGACAGAAGAGCTATGCAGATCAGAGGAGGAGAGATCTAGAGTTTGCCGTTGGCGACCATGTTTTCGTGAAGGTAGCAACTATGAAGGGTGTCATGCGGTTCGGAAAGAAAGGAAAGCTCAGTCCGAGATTCATTGGACCATTTGAGATCCTCGACAGAGTTGGGACTCTAGCTTATCGTGTGGCTCTTCCGTCGAATCTGGCCGGAGTACACAATGTGTTCCACGTCTCTATGCTGAGGAAGTATATGGCGAATCCTTCGCATGTCTTGAACTTTGAGCCGTTGCAACTTACTCCGAACCTGTCTTATGAGGAGAGACCAGTACAGATCTTAGACAGACAGGAGAAGAAGCTTCGGAACAAGCTGGTTAAGCGAGTCAAAGTCAAATGGTTTAACCATTCAGAGGAGGAAGCTACATGGGAGTCTGAGCCAGAGATGAGGAGTCGGTACCCTGAGTTATTCGGTAAGTTTTAATTTCGAGGACAAAATTTCTTTTAAGGGGGGGAGAGTTGTAGAACTCGTAAATTTGACTACGTATAAGCCATGCATAATTCTAGTATTTTAAATTAAAATGATTTTATTGCATGAGTATTTAAATGCATTTCTTTAAACTTAATTATTTTATGCAATAGTTTAATTTTTTTTATCTTTTCAGTTAATTCAGTGAGGCCGGACTGGAGTTGGAGTTTTGAGATAAAATTTAATAGTAAGAAAACATTTCCAAAATTTATTTTAGCTAGCTAATAAGTTAATTTAAGTTAAAAGAATATTTAAGGAATTATTTAAGTAACTTGAGGTAAGTAGGAAATAAGTTCATTTGGGTTCCATAATTAAGGTGTTAATTCAATAAATTATTTAAAGGATAGATAAGGCTCTAAAGGTTTAAAATATACTAACTAAACAATATTTGCCTTCCATGTATTTGATTAATTTCGGCCACCCCCTAGTTGTTAGAACAATTTTTTGCCAACTCACCTTTGACCCTTTCCTTGTAATTTCTAGCATGATAATCCTTTCATTTATTAATCATCCTTAATTAATTAATATTAGATCATTATCCTAGCCTAGTTTAGCATGTAGAATCGGTCATCCCTCTCCAACAATTACTTTGATATCAAACCATTTCAAAATTCAAAAGGGAGCAAGACTTGGTCATGCCATTTGAACCCTTTTATTATTGGAACTCCCGACACTCTCCTAACCATCATTTCCTCTTCCTCCCCACCGAAAATTTGAGAGCAATTCAGTGGAAAAAAAACGTGAGCCTTATAGATAGATTAAGAGAGAAAATAATTGAGTAGAAGGAAGATCAAGAAGATCACTCCGTCTCCTTCGCTCCGCGTTGTCGTTTCGTTCGTTTTTCTTTCCAAACGAAATCAAGGCATGTTTATATTTTTCATTGCTCTTCAATCAAGTCATATTAACATTTTTAAACATTATATGATCATCATTCCCATGGCATAACCGAAATATATCAAGAACTTTTCAAAAATAAAAGATGCAGATTTTCGGCCCTTCCTTGTGCTCCTCATGGTTCACTTGTTTTTGGTGTTTCAGTTGAATGGCTCGTGTCCAGGCTCCCAAAGCTGCATCTAGACATGTACTAGGACATGTTAGGATCATGTTGGTCCATTAGTTCAAGCCCCATACATGCTGGAAATTGGAAATGACAGCAACTCCCCAAGCATGCCCTTTTTTGCGATCGATTTTCTCATGTTGCTGTCAAAGGGAAATGGATCTGATCTTGGCTGCCCTAAGGGCTATAGCCATGGTTAGAACCTCTCCTTGTGATGTCTAAGACGTGGCAAAGTCACCTTTTTGAGGCTTGGTCCATGGTGGTATCGGTTTTAAATGAAACAGACAAGAACAGCCCCCCTTTCGGCCCTTCATTTTCCCTACAACAAGTGTAGTTCGATCTTGTGTAGTGATGTGGATCTTGGTTGGCCTCTGGCCCTCAGCCACGGTTCAAACCCTACCTCTTTATGTCTAGATTGTGTCATGGTCAATCAAATGGCCACTGGAACGACACGAGACAACAAGCGAAGCAAAACACCACACGCACGCAAGGGTGCTCTCGGGTGGGACTTTTCGGTCAGTTGCATGGCGTGGTTCAAATTGTGGTTGGCCTAAGGCCCTTAGCCATGGTTAAAATCATTCCTTAGGATTTTGGTAAGAGGTTCTGGTCAGTGGTTCAAGCCCCAATGGCTGGTAGCCTCGAAAACGACGCAAGGCAAAACGAAGGTGCGGTTGCTGGAATTTCTGGACAACAACTTGCTGTGTTGGTTCAGTGGTTCGTTCGAGTTCTTGGTTGGCTTTTAGCCTATGGACTTGGACTGGACAGTGCCTCATCAAGTTAGGAAGGTAATTTTTTTGGCCGTTTGTGATTCGGATCATTTTAGAGGTTGTACGAGATTTTACGGTGCGATGTGCCAAATTGACTCTCGAAAGAGTGTTTCATGTTTTGGCCTCCATTCACCAAAATTTCGACTTGCATCATTTTAGGAGCATTATTTCATCATTTTAAGTGTATTTTAATCATGACTAAATGATAGTTCGGTGTTGGTTCGGGTTGGCACGGTGTCATGATTAAATACAAAGTCGTTGGGCGTAATTGTCTCGTTTTTGGATTCAATTACAAAGTTTGGTCAAGAAAATAATTTGCATATTTTTCATGTTTAATTGAGAATGCAATGAGCCTGGGAACAATCCAATCCATGTGGTAAAATATACAGGATATTTAATTATGTCATTTAATTATATTACGTGCATAAAATTATAAAATATTCATTTTTGAGATTTATGCGATATTGCTTGTGGCCATTTCACTATCATGGGATCATTGTATCATCCGGTCGCCAGTTACAGGTCAGTTCAGTTATGTACCACCCATTATACTGTGGCATTAGTCTGATAAGACGTTCATTACTTCACCCGGTCGCCAGTTACCGGTCAGTTCAGTTCAGTTCAGTTCAGTGCGGGGGCCACTTGCGTAGACCATAATCTCAACAGAAAATTTATGACATGTTATTTTATGACAGGGCTCGATTGAGCAAGTATTTCACTTATGATTTTCAGTCAGTTATGCACGTATTATAATTGCTCATGATAAGTTATTTTCACGTTACGCCTCATGACATGATATTTTTACTCCGATGCAAATTTATTATATTATTACTTGTTATTTACGATATATTCATGTTGAGTCTTTAGACTCACTAGACTTGATTTTTGTAGGTACTGATGAGGTCGGGACCGAGGCCGGGGACCAGTGAGCTAGCTTGGGTCGGTAGTAATGGAACCCGAGGACCTCATTTATAGCATTTACTATTTTTTATGCTCAAACATTTATATCCGTTGTTGGATTACTTTAACTTGTTATTTTGCAAACAATAATTTCTTCCGCTGATATTTTGAACATTAAACTTGATTTATCAGTTTATTTTGTGAATGAGGCATTTTGATTATTTTAAAAAGTAAATTTTATATTTTTCGCAAATTTTCAAACACGAATTTTCGGGACATTATACTAATATCGCAAGAACACATAATATGAATCAAATCATAATTTATCCCATACATAAATTTCAAACCATGTTGTAACATAATAAAACTTACATCCTGGTGTGGCTCTTGTCGAGAGGATCACAGTTCTAAGCTCGGATCGAAAATCGGACAACCGGATTTCGCACAATCACAATTTTAAAGTACCAAGAACCTTGATGATTCTCTGAAGCTTTTCCCTCGATTCTTTGCTGGTAATGTCGAAGGAAAGAAGATTTACCATTTAAATTGCATGTCAAAGCTACGTGGCTCTTTTCTTTGTGATGCACGTCTCACGCATATGCGCGAGACCTACTGGTCTCGGAATTTGTCACTTGCACATGCTCGCGCATATGCGCGCACTCTCATCGTGCATATGCACGAGGTCCTCTGCCATACCCGCGCATATGCGCGTCCTTCTCTGCGCATATGCGCGAGGTTCTCTTCCTGTCTCGCGCATATGCGTGCATCGGTTCCGCGCATATGCGCGAGACCTTCGGTCCTCGCCCATACAATATCACATGCTAATCAAATCGTGCCTCGGAATGATCCTTTCAATCGCAACAAATCATAAATCAACATCTCAGATTAACATGATATAAATCTCGGGTACAATAGAGTCGAGGCCTCTAATTTTTCTACCATGACAATACGGTCGACTCTGAGGGATAAAATCCATGAAGGATAGTCTTCTAATGAAAAATTACAAAAATGGAGACTGATAGATGAATATTAAGGCCGGAAGCTATATTCCGAGGAGGATGTCATATTTCAATATCGAGATCGACTTTGGGTTCCTAGTGGCGATTCAATGAGAGAGGTTGTTGTGAAAGAAACTCACAATACCTCGTACTCCATTCACCGTGGAAGTACGAATATGTATAAGGATTTTCAATCATTATATTGGTGGCCGAGCATGAAGCAAGACATCTTGCGCTTTGTGTCCGAGTGTTTGACATGCCAACAAGTTAAGGCATAGCATCAAAGGCCAGCCGGGAAGCTTAAGTCACTTTTTATTCCCGAGTGAAAATGAGAAAAATATTATTATGGATTTTGTTGAGGGATTGCCAAGGACTATCAGGGGATTCAATGCCATTTGGGTGATAGCTGACCGTCTTTCAAAATTAGCGCACTATCTACCCATTAAGACGACATTCACCATCACTCTATACACAGAGCTGTATATTCACGAGATAGTCCGATTGCATGGAAATCCAGTGTCTATTGTTTTGGACAGAGATCCGAGGTTCATATCGTATTTCTGGAAGACTCTACATGCAGCGATGGGAACGAAGTTGTTGTTCTGCACAGCGTTTCATCCTTAAACTGATGGTCAGTCCGAAAGAGTGATTCAAATTTTGGAGGATCTACTCTGAGCTTGTGTGATTGATTTCCAAGGAAGTTGAGAACCGAAGTTACCCCCTAGTGAAGTTCACCTATAACAATAGCTATCAATCATCTATATGTATGGCTCCTTACGAGGCACTTTATGGGAGGAAGTGTATATCGCTGATACATTGGGACGAGGTTTGTGAAAGAGAAGAATTCGGTCCTAACTTGATCAAACAGACAGCGGAGCTAGTAGTCAAAATCTGAGATAGGATGAAGACTACTCAAAGTCGCCAAAAGAGCTACGCTGACGAGGAATGAAGGGAGCTAGAGTTTGCAGTAGGTAACCACGTATTCGTGAAAATAGCACATATGAAGGGTGTTATGAGATTTGGCAAGAAATACAAACTCAGTCCGATGTTCAAAGGATTGTTTGAGATTTTAGAGAAGATTGGAACATTAGCTTATAGAGGGCGTTGCCTCCGATGTTGGCTGGAGTGCATAATGTGTTCCACATCTTAATGCTGTGAAATTACATGTCAAACCCTTCACATATACTGAATTATGAACCTCCGCAGTTGACTCCAAATTTGTCACACGAGGAAAGGCCTATACAAATTCTGGATAGAAGAAAAAAAGAAGGCTCCAGAATAAGGTTATTCAAATGGTCAAAGTCAAGTGGCTAAATCATTAGGAGAAGGAAGCTACTTGGGAGACCGAGACTGACATGAGGAGTCGCTACCCGGAGTTATTCAGTAAGTTTTAATTTCGAGGACGAAATTTAATTTAAGGGAGGGAGGAATTGTAAAGCCCAAAAATACGATAACGTAATCCAACTGCATGCAAATCAAGGAAAAACGGAAAATGCCTAATTAAATTATTTTAATTGCATTAATTAAATGTGGTAGGCATGTTTACATATTTAAACTATGGTTTACTATTAGAATGTATAAAACGGTGTTTTTAAGGGTTATTGGAGACGCGATAGAGATACGGAGACCGGAGACTGTAAAAGAATTTTTTATTAAATTATTATTTTTAATTATTTATTATACGGTATACTTTATATGGGATTTTCGAAAATGATGTCTTTTGAGTTGTTTTTACGCGTCGAGTCGTATTTTAAACCGGTAATCGATTTTTGACGAAAACAAAAATTTTTTGGGAACTCGGTTAATATTTTCGAAAAATTCCTTAAACGAAATATTTTACCTACATTATAATGGGCCTATTATACTTGGGTTTTTGGGCCTAAACTCTTACCAAATTATTTTATATCAAACTTAAACCTCCAAGCCCTGATTCCCAAGCATAACACACGCACACCTACATGTTTGGAAGCTTTTTCACGTGACCTTTGAGGAATAAAAATGCAGCAAGGCCTCCTCATCTCTCTGCCAACGTTCTTCACGTCTAATATTGATTTTCGTGCATGAAACACGCAAAAGCACGCCTTAATCTTTCATTGCTCATCGTTCATACCATATTATGTGTGTTGATACATGTTTGCATGAAAATATGATGTCTTCTTATTTATTTTCTTTTTTATGGAGCATACATGGAAAATCATGTCTTTTCTTTTATGTTTTGATGGTTCTTGTAAAAGGGCAAGGGGCTGCCAGGATAGGGATGCCAGAGGGACGTTTTACAGTAGGTATAAGGATCCATAGAGGCATGGCTAAGGGCTGGATAAGTGGGAAGTGCACAAAACCTAGGGCTTTCATGGGTTGTAGGGCACATTTTTGGGTTCTAGAATGGCGTGGCTGCGTGCTGCATTTGGGTCACGTCCAGGGGTCTAAGAGGGCTGAGTCATGGTCTTAGATGGATTAAAGGGAGGCTGGTGCATGGGCTAGGGCTGGAAACATGAGGCTTGGTCACGTGGTTCATGGGGTGCACGGGTTTGAGGGCTGCTCGTGTATGGTCTGTAGGGCTTGGTCTAGCAGCTAGTTAAGGATTTAGTCTAGGTCCTAGGAGAGTTGGTTAAGGTCTAGACATGTTGGTTGAGGACTAGGCTTGAAGGAACTCATGGTTTGTTTAAGTTAGGGTTTTTCAAAAAAGGGCAAAAAGTTTCAGAAGCTTGCTAAGCTTTTTTATGGGTTCTAAATGACTTGAATTGAGTTGAAAAATGGTTGGTTAGGTGTTAGTATGCTATGATTAAAGTTTGGTTAAGTTTCGAGTTGATTCAGGTTAAAACCGGGACTTCGGTTCAAGTTTTAAAGCGAATTATGAATTTAGTCGAGGAACTTAAATTTACGTCTAAGAAATGTTTATGGGTGAATTTTAAGGTGTTATGATAAGTTTGTAGGTTTTAAACTCATTTATATTAGCAACCTAGTGATGTACATAAAGCTTCCAATAATTCTGGAGTATTCCAACTGGGATACTGGTTCACCATGATTTTTACCCAAATGAACGCTCATGTTCATAGACGTCTTTACTAAAGAGGAGTAATTATTATTAAACTTCTTCAATACTGTCTCAACATAATGAGATTGAGATATGACGATTGCTTCTAAAGTCCTAGAGATTTTAATCTCTAGTATGATATCAGTGATGATCATATATTTCATATCAAAAATTTTTGTTTACATTTTCTTTGCTGTTTTTATAATATTTTTATTACTCCTCATTATAAGAATGTTATCAACATATAGACATAATATTTCATAAGATTCTCGTATGCCCTAATGTAAACATATTTGTCACACCCGTTAATCTTAAAGCATTTTGACAACATTATTTTGCCAAATTTTTCATATCTTTGCTTAGGCGCTTTCTTAAGCCCAAATAGAGACTTAACAAATCAACACACTTCCTTTTCCTAACCCCGAACAATATAACTTTCGAGTTGTTCTACGTATATATTTTCTTCTAGTCCACCGTTCAAAAATGTTGTTTAACACTCATTTGATATATCTCAAGATTATGCAAAGCTGCAATTGCAACATGAATGGAAGTAATTCTTGAGACTGGTGAATACGTATCGGAAAACCTTCATTTGTTCTTTATTGTATATAGGTTCATTAGTTTCATCATTACTTGCAGAACCTTCATTTGCAATTTTTATTTTATTTTGATTGCACTTTCTTCTTTTTTATAAGGAAATATATTTTCAAAGAACACAGTATTCTTAGACTCAATTGTTGTGCCTTCACTCATTTCAGAAATTTTGAATTTGTGAACTATAAATTATATGCACTAATGTTAGTTGCATAACCAATGAATATGTAGTCAACCGTCTTTGGTTCAATCCTGACTTGTTTTGGCTTTGGTATTTCAACTATAGTCAAGTAACCCAACATTTCAGGTACTTATAGGAAGGTTTATGACTTTTTCACAACTCATATGAAAATTTATTATTTATATTGTGGAATCTTGTTCAATACGTGGTTAGCAGATAATATTTTTTCTTCCTACAAGTTCTGAGGTGAGACCGGACTTATCAGTAATGTGTTTGTAACACCCCAAATTCGAAGACTGTCCTCATTGTACCAAGACATGTCTTTCCAGCGTGCTTATGTCCTCACTCACATGCACTCTAGGAAACTTTCCAGGGGGTCATCCATCCCATAATTACCCCAAGTCAAGCACGCTTCACTTTGGAGTTCTTATGTGATGAGCTCCCGAAAAGAAGATGCACATTCTTGATATGAGTAGTACATATCAAATCTTTTAAGCACTCTTCAACTGCAGAGTTCCATACCTGAACAGTTTTGGAATCCCTCTCAATCCAGTGTGAGATCGGTTCATCCATGTTGACTTCACCTAGAAGCCTTGCAGGAACCGCTCATTGTCCGTGCAACCTCATGGCACCGGCGATCACCCCCTGCCCTCGTCGGCACACGGCCTCACATGCCCACCAGCTTCCGCTTGGTTTTTCCCTGAACCACACCATACTAGGAGAGGTCGGCTCTAATACCAACTGTAATGCCCCAAATTCTAAGACTGTTCTCACTGTACCAAGACAAATCTTTCCAGCGTGCTTATGTCCTCACTCACACGCACCCTAGAAAACTTTCCAGGGGGTCACCCATCCCAGAATTACCCCAAGTCAAACACGCTTAACTTTGAATTTCTTATGTGATAAGCTCCAAAAAAGAAGATGCAACTTATTGATATGAGTAGTACATATCAAATCTTTTAAGCCATCCTCAACTGCACAGTCTCATATCTGAACAGTTTTGGAATCCCTTTATTCCGGTGTGAGATCGGTTCATTCATGTTCCCTTCACCTAGAAGCCTGCTAGGAGCCTCTCATTGTCCATGCAACCTCATGGTACTGGTGATCACCCCCCGCCCTCTTCGGCCCCGCGCCTCACATTGTAACAATCATGGGCCATTAGGGTAAACCTGCATGGGCCTTGGCTGGTACCAAAATTTTAAGAATCTAGGTACTTAAGCCTGGAGGTCTCGGGTTCAAGTGTTGGGGGAGGTGAAAGAAACCACTTTTCAGGGGTGAGATATTCTATGAGTGATGGTGCATGAGCATGGGCTACGGCTCATGCAGGGCCATCCTAACGACCCATGACCAGTAATGGTGCATGGGTATGGGCCGAGGCCCATGTTGGTTCAGCCTAATGGCCCATGATTGTTATAGTGTTAATCATTTTTCTAGAGTTTGATATTTCCTTTCTGCATCCCTATTTGATCGAGGCGAGTATGGAGCATTGTTTGATGTATGATGCCCAAGGATGAACAAAATTCATCAAATATTGCTCCATTTTTCTCCCTCTTTATTGATACAAATTCTATTTATTTTTTTACCAAGTTAGTTTTCAACTTCAATTCTGTAGATTTTGAAAGCCTCAAGTGCTTCATATTTACTCGTCAAATATATACGTAACAGTACCTCATACAATTGTCAATAAATGTGTATAATACTTTTTCCATCATCTAGTTTGCAAAAACTTTAAATCACCGAGAACAATGTGTATCAATTCTGGAGGAGTTGTACATCTTTCAATAAAATGGAATGAATCTCTGATAATTTTTGCTTCAATGCATATCTCGTGTTAATGTGATCGATATTTAGGAAACAAATGAAAATTCATTAAACTTCGTAGAGTATTAAATTGACATGTCCTAAACAAACAATGCATAAATCAGAACACTAAAGAAAGTAAATTGAACTTTTGATTTTATTGTTATCGAATTCACGAAAAACTGCAGTTACTTACAATTTGAAGAAGTTCTTATCCGGAAACTCTTTCCCCACAAAATGACCATTCTTGATCAATACAAATTTATTAGACTCAAATATAATTCTAAAACTATGTTTGACCGACGATGAACGCGACACGAGGGTTTCTTTTATATCTGGAACATGAAATACTTCAACAAGGGTCATTTCCATCCCATATTTCATCTTCAAGACCACCTTTGCAAGCCCATTATCTACGATGTAGCAGAATTTCCCATGAAAAAATTTCTCTCAGAATTTTAAGTGTATGTGAAGAACATCTCTTTATCGGAGCATATGTGGTGGGTAACACTCTTATCAACACACCATTCATTTGGGTTTCCCATCAAATTTGTCTAAAAGACCACTACAATTAAATCAATTTCAGAAAAATCAAATAGTATGGACTTATTTTAACTAAAAATTTCTTGTTCATTCCTCTTCTTTGGGCATCTGCGGTCTTTGTTCTTGGTATGGAAGCTCAAGAAAGCTACTTATGTCATGGCACTGACAATCAACTTGGATTATTTACAAGTGGTATTCAAGCTCTTATTTTTGTAACTTTAGTTGTGGCTTATTAAATCCATGGACTTCATTCGTCATATGCTTAGTAAAAACAGCAGTCTTGGCTTGGATAGAGCTCAAGCACTTACTTTTCTAGTTAGAGACCAACGTTCGGTTTCCACTGTTGTAACAATTTCCTTTAAATTGTTCCCGATTCTTGTGTTGTTGTTTCTCATATATAAACTTCCTTTTCTTTCCCTAGTTACTGCATTCCACAATATTAAATTTTGAAGACATATTATTGCTTTTGTTTTCCGTATTGTGGTTGCCTTCCTCGATCTACAATCTCACTATCAAATATTGGAGTCTCATCTCCTTTCTTTGTTCTTTAAATAGTTTTTGAAATTATTCCACAAAGGAGGAAGTTTCTCAGTCAAAAAACAACATGTAAGGACACTCTTAGAATCATTCTTTCTGCATGAATCTCATGCAATAAAACTTGTAGTTCTGACATTTGGCTCACAACAGATTTTGATTCTATCAATTTGAAGTCTTGGAAGCTTCCCACAATGAAATTCTTGATGCCAACATCTTCTGCCTTGCACTTCTTCTCGAGCATTTCTCTTAATTCTTTTGCGGTCTGACTTGACAATACATTGTATAGTGCATTGTCAAGTTCATTCAGACTGTAGTTTTTGCGTAGGAAGTCACTTTGATTCAATGCATCCCTTGCTGTCCTCCTTTGAGCATAAAATTCTCATTCGGATATGATGGGAGGATCTTTCTTTCAGAAACTTTGCCAAACTCAGAGTTATGATATAGAAAATAATTTTTGTTGCCATCTTTTGGAGCCAACAAAATTGAATTTTTATGGCCTTTCTCGTTGTGCCAGTGGAATGTTCATTTTTATTGCAAATGAGGAATCCATCTTTAGAAGTTTCCAAAATTATTCTTAATATTTTTTGGTTTTTTGGTTTGATATGGTACCTTGAAGATGAAAATTTAACTACAACAAAAATTGAGTCCTTAAGAAGAATTTGACATGCTCTAGTACTTCTGATTGAAAATCTTCTTCTAAACTACAACTTCTCTTATAATTACAACCCAATAAATAAAAAATTCTATAATTAGAAAATAATATAAAATTTATTGCTTTTATGAAGGAAAAATGTAGAGAAAATGAATGCAAACATGTCTGCAAAATTTTCAGAATTCAAGTAGTTTGAATGACCTTTATTCATGTATTTAAGTTAGAAATCTACAAGGAAATGTTGTTTCAACTTTTGTGTGTCCCTTTATCCAAAAATCAGATGATAAACATCTAGGGACAACATTAGAATGGATTGGATCATGGAAAACTCGCCATGCTATCAAAAAGCACTTTATGCGCATAAGAAGATGCCTCCCTTACTGCGCATTTGGAGGAGCTAAGGCGCCTCTCCTATGCACAGGGAGGCAACGCCCCTCCTAGGCAACAGAAAGCGCTTAGTGCCCATTTTAAGCATCTCAGCACCTCCTCTACTATTTGGGAAATTCTCAAGAAGCATTCAAGGAGCATGTTTATTTTTGTTTTGTTCGTTTGAGTTTTTTTCATCTTTTTCTTTGCTTTATTTTTATTCATTAAGCTCAAAGCATTCCAACAAAAGATACAATTATTATTTTGTTAACATCAAAATAAATATGTTATGTTCAAGTTGATCGTAAAGATACAAGATGGTCAATTTATCATATAGTGAATCTCACATATTTTAAATTCATATGATCAATTGATCATTGATACCCCATGAATGGGCCCACTACCCCTAGCTCATCCCTAACTCAAATGGAAGACAAGCCCATTAAGGGCCCATGTATTCTCCTATAAATATCAGGTTTGAGTGTTCAGTTGATTCATTCATTATATTGTTTTCAGCAGCATCCTTAGCTGCTCCCGTCATATATCCTCAGTCTCTGACTTGAGTGTCGGAGAGTCTATGTCGGGACACCCTCCCGGCCCCTTTCTAATGGTCTTATTCGTAATTTCAGGCTCAATGCAATTTCTAAACCTGCGTCTGGACTATTGACACTTGCTGGAATCGGACCATAAATTTCTCGTGAGTATCGCTTGGCGCCGTCTATGGGAACTTTGAGTTAAGACATAGAGATGGTAGGCAAGAAAGGGAGAAGAAGAGCTAACTTAGCATCATCGCGCCCTCAGATTGGACACGAACAATCTCATGTCGAGACAAGACAGGAAAAACCGCGTCTTGAGATGAGGCAGGAACAACCTCGTCAAGAGACAAGAGCTGAGCAGTCCCGCCAAGAGACAAGGGTCAAGCAACCCCGTCCCAATGAAAATGTGCGGAACTTGACCCTGGAACAATTGGACCAATATATTAACCGGACAGTGGACGAGGCCATGAAGAGGAACCCAGAGTATATGTTTGCTGAAGGACAAGCCACTCGCCAGGAGCGAGAGGAGAATGCTGAGGGTCATCAAACTAGGGTCGAAGAGACACAGTCCCTGCCAAGTGGAGAGAATATTGAGATGGGAGAGATGTGGAGGGAAATACAGATGTTGAGACAACAGTTGGGAAGCAGAGCGCCAGCACCCAAGAGAGGAAGCCCTTTTTCGCTCGCCATTTTAGAAGAAGGGCTTCATCCAAATTTTTGACAATCAAATGTGGGAGAGTACGACGGACATACTGACCTCGAGGAACACTTATGGAGGTTTAAGAATGTGTCCTTGTTACATCAATTTTCAGATGGGATCAGGTGCAGAGTGTTTCTGGGCACACTAGTGAGATCAACTCAACAATGGTTTAACACCTTGCATCCCAATTCTATACAATCTTTCGAGGATTTTTCCGCTGCTTTCTTGCACAGATTCGCTAGCAGCAAAAAGCACCAGAAAAATTATCTGAGCCTATTCGTGATGAAACGACAAGAATCTGAAACCTTGCAAGAATTTATCCAGCGTTTCAATGGCCCAGCGCTGGAGATACCGGCAGCTACCTCCGACATCATGATAAGTGACTTTACCCAGGGACTGAGAGCAGGAGAGTTCTTTAAATCGTTGTTGAAGAAACCTCCATCAAATTATGATGATCTGTTATCTCGGGCAAAAAAATATGTAAATCTAGAAGATGCTCAGCAGCATAAGAGGATGGAGCAGCGGCCCGAGGGAAGTAAAGTTGAGAGAACAGAAAGAGGAGTTAGGAAGATAGGTGCGGGCGAGAAGGAAGAGGATAAAGCTAGGGGCAGAGGACAATTATAATCACATGTTCCCCTGGATAGGAGTCGTAATGAAGTGATGGAGGTGAGGGAGCCCGCGGGGAGGTGGGAGAAGTCACGAAGGGTGGAGTACAGTGCTAGATTGACTTCGTGGGATAGACGAGAAAGATCCTCACCTGGGAGTCGACCGAGGTCTTGCCCGTCCCTTAGGCATGGTCAGGGCCCCCCATGGATAAATCAGAGGGTTGGGGAACAGAGAGGAGAAGGTCGAGGTCAAGATGTCCCTCAGGAGCCCGTCGAACCGAGGAGGGGAATGGATGAGGATAACCACCCTACGAGAGGAATTATTCATATGATCTCGGGGGGTGCTACTGACAGAGATTCTGGGCGGACTCGGAAAGCGCATTGGAGGAGGTTGGAAAATTTTGAAATATCTATGGGTGCAGACTTACCACAAGACCCCGTCATCAGCTTTGGCCCGGAAGACCTCCGAGGCGTTGTGACTCCACATAACGATGCCTTGGTGGTGACGGCTACCATTGCCAATTATGATGTGGCGAGGATATATATTGATAATAGAAGCTCCGAGAACGTCTTGTTCAAAAGCACATTGGATCAAATGAAGATGGAAGGATTTGAGTTTGAGCCGGTATCCACCCCGCTGTATGGGTTTACAGGACACACCATCTCACCTTTGGGTCAGATTGTTCTTCCCCTATCCTTGGGGACTGATCCTCGGCGGGTAACAAAAATGATAGCCTTCACCGTGGTAGATACCCTGTCAGCGTATAATGGAATTCTAGGACGGCATCCCTGAAAGATTTTAGAGCCGTAGCTTCCACTAATCATCAGAAGCTTAAGTTTCTTGTGGGGAAAAGGAGTTGGAATTTTGTGCGGGGACCAAAAAGCCGCACGTCTGTGTTATGAAGGGGTGGTGAGGAGGAGGGGAAAAGAGCGCGTTTGGAGGTTAACATGATTAGGAAAAGAAGAAGTGTGTGACTTGGTCCTGTTGAAGGTACAAGAAGAGCAGAGGGGAAAGATGGACCCAGAGTGGGATGATATTTTCAGAATGATTGAGAAATTTAATTCTGGAGCTTATTATTTGGAAATGCTAAATGCAAGGCTTTAAGGAGTCCCTGGAATGCTTACCATCTTAGAGAATATCATTCTGGATTTTATCGTTGATGTATTTCATCTTTGCATTTTCCCATGTAATCAGTTGGAATTCAATAAAATCAAGTTCTTCTTTTCAATTCTTGAATGTTGGTGTATTATGAAAGTGATGGTGGAGGATTTTTATTTTCCTGCTAAGGCATCGCTTAGCGAAGGAGAAGAGTTTGGGAGGAGAAAAATTTTATTTTCCTGCTAAGGCATCGCCTAGTAGAGGAGCAGAGTTTGGGAAGATAAAAATTTTTATTTTCCTGCTAAGGCATCGCCTAGCAGAGGAGCAATGTTTGGGAGGAGAAAATTTTTTTTTTCCTACTAAGACATCGCCTAGCAGAGGAGTAGAGTTTGGAAGGAGAAAAATTTTATTTTCTTGCTATGACGTCGCCTAACAGAGGAGTTAGAGGGTGGGGATGGAGAATTTTTATTTTCCTGCTCAGACATCGTCTAGCGGAGGAGTTATAGGTTGAGGAGGTTGAAGTTTATTTTTCCTGCTAATGCCCAGCTTAGCAGAGGAGTTACGAGATGATGAGGTGGAAGTTTGGGAAGATAAAAATTTTTATTTTCCTACTAAGGCATCGCCTTGCAGAGGAGCAATGTTTGGGAGGAGAAAAATTTTATTTTCCTGCTAAGACATCGCCTAGCAGAGGAGTAGAGTTTGGAAGGAAAAAAATTTTATTTTCTTGCTATGGCGTCGCCTAACAGAGGAGTTAGAGGGTGAGGGTGGAGAATTTTTATTTTCCATCTCAGACATCGTCTAGCGGAGGAGTTAAAGGTTGAGGAGGTTGAAGTTTATTTTTCCTGCTAAGGCCCAGCTTAGCAGAGGAGTTACGAGATGATGAAGTGGAAGTTTTATTTTCCTGCTAAGGCCCGGCTTAGCAGAGGAGTTATGAGATGATGAGGTGAGAGTTTTATTTTTCTGCTAATGCATCGTCTAGCAGAGGAGTTAGAGGTTGAGGAGGTTGAAGTTTATTTTCTTGCTAAGGACTATTTTAGCAGAGGAGTCAAGGGCGCGGGGAAGTGGAAATTATTTTCCTTCAAAAGCTTATTAGAGGACCTTGAAGATGGGGGCGGCGAGGACATACCGTTTTAGAAAAATTTATTTTGTTTCTCGATAACGAACGATTTGATCGCTGCATAAATTACGGGGATCGACCTGGCGAAGGGCTGGCGAGGCTAGGGGATGGACGGGGCTGATATTGGTGAGCGTGAGGGCTGAAGGGGGCGAGGGCGAGCACTCGATGTGGGGCGAAGACGCCTCGGCGAGCCCTCGACTGGGGCGAGCACTCGATGTGGGCGAGGGCTTGCGCTGAAGGTGGCAAGGCGAGGGTGTAGGGGTGAGGGAAAACGGGTAGATGTATGGGCGTTGGGCAAGCCCTCGGCGGGGACGAGGTGGGGGCTGGGCGAGCGCTGGGCGGGGACGAGGCGGGCGCTAGGCGAGCACGATGCGTGTGGCGAGCCCTTGGCATGGGGCGAGCGCTGGGCGAGCCCTCGAGGACAAGGCTGGCGCGGGGCGAGCACGCTGCGTGTGGCGAGCCCTCGGCGTGGGGCGAGCTCTCGATGTGGGCGAGGTTGGAATGTTGGGCAAGGTCTTGCGCTGAAAGTGGCGAGGCGGGGGTGTAGGGGCGGGGGCGAGCGGGCAGATGTATGGGCGCGGCGGCTCGAGTGAAGCGAAGTGCTGACACAGGTGATGGCGAGGTGATGATGAAGCGGCACTAGGGTTAACGTGCAGGTGAGGCGTAGGCGGGAGAGAGCTGGTGAAATTACAGAAAAAATTCTGTAGGGGAGAAGTGAGAATGCGGTGATGAGGGAACCTATATCTATAGAGGAAGCCCAGACCAAATCTTTCCTTTCACAGCAGGATTATGATCTAATGTGTTTCCAAACTTGTGGAAACTATTGAGCAGCAGAAGAAAAATACGCAACTCACATGTTGTAAATCGAGAACAACACAATTAATCGAACTTTGAACCTACGATTCAGTTCGACTCGGGAGGGGGAGACTGGTGATACCCCATGAATGGGCCCACTACCCTTGGCTCATCCCTAGCCCAAATGGAAGACAAGCCCATCAAAGACCCAAGTATTCTCCTATAAATACCAGGTTTGAGTGTCCAGTTGATTCATTCATTATAATATTTTCAGCAGCATCTTTAGCTGCTCCCCTCAAATATCCTCAGTCTCTGACTTGAGTCTCGGAGGAGCTACGCCGGGACACCCTCCAGGCGCCCTTGTAACGGTCTTATTCGTAATTTCAGGCTCAGTGCAATTTCTAAAACTGCGTCTGAACTAGTGACACTTGCTGGAATCGGACCCTAAATTTCCCGTGAGTATCAATCATCATGTATTATAAGAAATGACACTTCTAGTATATCATATGCTGAAACAATAAATAGATGTAATATGAAGAGTAGTTTCTTTATTAGATATTTGACCGATATTTGGAGGAAAGAAGAACGACGAGCATTGCCACATGTTGTTTTACAAAAAAAAAAAAGGAAATGTTGCATAGAGGTGCGAGAAATATAAAAAAAATTTAAATAAAAAAAGGGAAAGGGGGAGATTGAATGAAGGGATTATAGAAGTTTGAATGAAGTCATGCCCAATCTAAAAGAAGTAACAAAGAAAAAGAATAAAGTGTATCAACTTAGCACAAGAAACCAAGACTCCAATTTTGGTGCATAGAGTGAGGACCTTGAAATCCTAAAGTGAGTTTTCTGGTAAAGCAAATTCTTGCATTTTTAATTGGACACACATTAATTAACATCCATTAGATATTTCTTTCAAATAGACATGTTTAATGTTTTTTTATTATTAAAACATGATTGGAAACAAAGTATTTGTATATATTTAAGTTGGTGTCATGTTCGTGCTGCATCTGCATGTCGGAAAAAATATATTTACGAAGGTCAAAATTTAATAACGTAGAAAATCGAAATCCAGATGACACAAATATACCATATTAAAATTAACCTTCCCTATTGAAAACCATGTCTAATGTATATGAAATCGAATTAATTCTAAGTAAAACCGAAAATTTAAATATTTTGTGACATACATTAGATACATAAATCAGCTTACTAAATTCCTCAAACTTTTCTAAAGACAGTGAAATTTCAATCGATCTGGATAATTTTATTCTAAAACATCAGATCCACTTGTTCTAATATTGTTTAGGGATGTAGCCGAGCCGACCCCAACCGAATACTATCAGGCTCGTGCTCAAGCTCGTTTGGGATATATATATAGACTCGAGCCGGCTCGAGCTTTTATCATTAAGCTCAAGTTCTTGTTTGAAAATTACTAAGATTGCGAATAGATCGAGCTCGGTTCATTAATAACTCATTTATCATGTTTAACGATCTTGGTTCGAGATCGGCTTGTTAAGAGAACTCGTTTTCGAGCTCGTTAAACAAACTCATTTTTTAGCTCGTTTTATTGCTCGTCGAGCATTTTAACCAAAAAAACCAACTTAGATATGAGGAATTAAGAATATGCTTATCATTTATATCATTTCAGTCTACCACATTACACTAAAATAGCATTGTGGGACGAAAACTCATGACCCAACAAACTATCCAAAAAACTATCCGAGCTCGAGCTCGCGAGCCTTATGAGCCGAACATCCTGAAGCTCGAGTTCCCACTACAAAAAAATACTCTTACAGAAGCGGTTTTTTTCAATTTTAAGATCGGTTTTTAACCGCTCCAGCACTTGTACCACCGGTTGCAAAATCGCTCCTCTTATTGATGACCTTATATCTTATAGAAGCGGTTTTTTCAACCGATGGTACAAGTTGAAGAACCGCTTCTATTGTTTATTTTAGGTGCGGTTTGATAATGCTCGTACCCATCATGCATATTTACAACAGTTTCGAACCGTTTTTGTAGTTGTGTATTTAGGAACTGTTTCAAAGTGTTCTAAAAGGCGTGAAGTGTAAGAACGGTCTTACACCTCTCCTACATGCCATGGATATAAGAGCGATTTCCAACCGCTATTGATGTTGCCAATTAAAGAGCGATTTGAAACCAATTGTACATATTGTGAATATTACAACGGTTTTGGACTGCTCCCGTAGCTGTGCATTTAGGAGCCTCTTCAAAGCGTTAAAAAAGAGTGAGGTGTAAGAACGGTCATTCATCGTTCCTACGCGCCATCAATATAAGAGTGCTTTGCAACCACTATTGATGGTAGCAACTGAAGAGCGGTTTGACACCGATCATACACGTCGCGCATATCACAATTTTAAGAGCGGTTGCAAATCACTCCTATATGACATCGATATAGGAGCAAGAAATATAGGACCGGTCTCAAACCGCTTTGGACACAGCTGGCAATAAGAATGGTTTTCCTCAGTTCCTATACGTTGTCAATATGAGAGTAGTTTTCAACCATTTCTAAATATATGAATTTAGGAGCAGTTGTAAACCACTTTTGAAAAAATACTGGATATAGGAACTTTTTGGAACCGTTCCTCAAGCCAATAACATTAGAACGATTTCCAATCACTCTAGAAATTAATAATTTTGAAAACACTTCCAAACCAATCATGTGGCGATAAATTTGGGATTAATTTCTACTTTGTTGTCCAATCTGGATTCACAGATTCTAATCAAGATAATAAAGAACGCATGAAAGAAACAAGACCCAAGATCGTTCATAACCAAATACTCTTCAGATTCTTACATTAAAAACTAGAGGTATTTAAGCTAAAAAATGCAGACATCACACCCACTGAGAACAAAAATCGTAAGCCTGAACCAAACCGGAAACCAGACTGCAAAGACTAATTCTAAGCTCGTTCATCCCTGATTCTTTTAGCAAGCTGGATATCCTTAGGCATTATAGTAACCCTCTTAGCATGGATGGCGTAGAGGTTAGTATCCTCAAACAGGGCCACCAGATATGCCTCCGCGGCCACGGCGGAGCTCTGGAACCTCAGATCCGTCTTGAAATCTTGCGCAATTTCTCGTACAAGCCTCTGGAAGGGAAGCTTGCGAATCAGAAGCTAGGTGGATTTCTGGTACTTACGGATCTCACGCAGAGCCACCGTCCTGGGACGGAAACGGTGAGGCTTCTTCACTCTGCCGGTGGCTGGAGCGGACTTCCTGGCGGCCTTGGTGGCAAGATGCTTCCTCGGAGCCTTGCCTCATGTGGACTTGCGAGCGGTCTGCTTGGTACGAGCCATTTCAAAGGTGAAAACAGGAATAGAAAAACTCTAAAAGACGAAAGAGATTTCATAGATTTATTGCAAAGAAGATGAGTGATTTGGAGAGTGAGCGGATCCAGGTTTACATAGAAGGTGAACGAGCGGGAGGGGTGAAAATTTTAGGTGGGTGTTTAAATTTGGGGTTTGGGCGGTAGGCCGTTGATTAAGGATTTGATTGAACGGTTAGGATTGGAAGTAAATGAAGGACTTGGTAGTTGATCCTAGTGATTGGTTGAACATCGAATGATGATTCGCCACGTAGGATGTTCATGAATTGTGAAGTCACTCTTTTAATTAAATAAATTAAATGCTCAAAGATTTGATATATAAATATTTGAAGAACAAATTTTAGAATTATATAAATATAAATATATGATCTTTGAAGTGACTTAATTATTATTACTTATAAATTAACACGACACTCTGAGTTTTACAATTTTTCTTCTATTTACATTTGTACATAAGTTTACTTTGGAAGCCACACCTTTATTATTTATCGAGCATGAGTTCGAGTTTAAAGATATTCAGACTTGTTCGCAAGCTCAAACTTAAATTAAAAGCGCAATTGTTAAATTAGCGACAGTTTAATAAACAACCGTCGCTAATAGCGACAGTGTTTGCTTAACCGTCATAATGTTCCTAATAGTTATATCAACATGAGCAGTTTGTAGTAGCGATTTATAAAACCAATACTAAAAGTATTCAACATGTGTACTACATAATAGTAGTGGTTCATATAGCCAATACTAAAAATATTCAAAATACATAATTTTCAAACCAATCGTAAAGAATAGAGTAATAACAACGGTTCATAGGACCAATTTTGTGAAAACCGATGTTAAAAATATTCAGTATGAGCAGTTTTTCATAATGATGCTAATAGTAATATTAACAAGAGAAATTTTTAGCAGCAATTTATACAAAAAAGTTCTAAAAATATTCAGGCAAAAACTTGTGTGAGACGGTCTCACGGGTCGTATTTTGTGAGATGGATCTTTATTTGGATGATCCATGAAAAAGTATTACTTTTTATGCTAAGAGTATTACTTTTTATTGTGAATATGGGTAGGATTGACCCGTCTCACAGATTGTGATCCGTGAGACGGTCTCACATGAGACCTACTCAAATATTCAATAGGTATAATTTCAAATTAATCCTAAAATAAAACCACAAAAACAGTTCATAGCACCATTTTTGAGAAAATCGCTGCTAAAAATATATAATTTGAGCAGTTTACAAAATTCTCCTAATAGTTATATCAGCAAGAGCAGTTTGCACTATATGTATATAAAACAAAAGCTAAAAGTATTCAATAGATATATTTTAAAAACAATCTTAAAAACTAGAGCAATAAAAGCGGTCTACGACGACGTTTTTGTTAAAACCGTTGTTAAATGTCTTTAATATGAGAAGTTTCCGGAATGCTCCTAATAGTTGTATCAATAAGAGCAATTTATAAAAGTATTTTATACGACCAATACTAAAAGTATTTAATAGGTACAATTTCTAAACCCATCCTAAAAAAATAGAGCAATAAAAGCGGGCAACGACACCGGTTCTGTGAAACCGTGGTTAGATGTCTTCAATATGAGCAGTTTCCGGAATGCTCCTAATAGTAATATCAATAAGAACAATTTATAGAAGCGGTTTATAAGATCAATACTAAAAGTATTCAATAGGTACAATTTCTAAACCTATCCTAAAAAAATAGAGCAATAAAAGCGGTTCACGACACAGGTTCTGTGTAAACCGCTGTTACATGTCTTCAATAAGAACAATTTCCGAAATGCTCTTAATAGTTATATCAATAAGAGCAATGTATAGGAATGGTTTATACGACCAATACTAAATGTATTTAATAGGTGAAATTTTCAAATCAATCCTAAAAAACAGAGCTATAAGGGCAGTCCACAACACCGGTTTTGTGAAACCACTATTAAAAATAATCAATTAGAGTAGTTTCCAGAATGGTTCTAATAGCTAAATCAATAGGAGCAATTTATAGCAGCGGTTGATACAAATCGGTACTAAAAATTGCACAACTAAAGCGGTTATGCGACCACTCCTAAAAGTAAGGAAATAGAAACGGTTTAAGTAAAATCGATTTTGTTGTTCAGTTTGCACGAGCGGTTTTAGAAGTGCTCCTCAAAAACCGCTTCTAAAAACACTTTTTTTTGTAGTGTCCGCTCAATAAAATTTTCGAGCTTGAGATCGGCTCAATAAGTTTAAATAATGATCTCGAACGAGCTTTTTATTTAGCCGAACTCGGAGTAACGAGTGAGCGACTTGGTTCGTTTACTGGTCTAAAAGGTAAAGAATAGTGATATTTTTAGGGTACCAAGGCAAAGATTCTTGGCTTCTCTTGAACTTGCTTTTGTTCAAACTTGTCAGATCCTTCTAAGCCAGCCTTAAATTCCTTCTTTGACAGGCTTGATTACATATATGTGAACTTCTCTAAATGTTTTGTTCAACTTTATGCTTTTATCACTTTAACCCAACAAATCCCACAAGGGATAAAATCCAAATGACACGTTTTGAACGGTTCACACAAACATAGCATATTCTTACATCATTAACACCCTATTGCAAGAACTTTCAATATCATTCTGTCCCTGTTCACTTTTGTCGTGCAAAATACAAAATATCATGAGCTTCATAACTTACAGAATCATCATTCTTGTAGTATGTTTTGTCGGATTCTTGTCGATTCAACCGAAGAGTGTCTCGGGGTTCAGAGACTTGGATCTTTCTCTGAGATTGAGCCGGAGATATTCGCGTGTTTTGACTCGGAAGGTTTATCAAGACTTGAACATGCCACTTGACGTCGTCGCGCCTTCACCTGCAATGGGATTCGATCCCGATCAATCGGAGAAGAAAAGAGTTCGACGAGGATCAGACCCTATTCACAACAGATGCTGATGTATATGCTTCGAATGTGGCCTAAATATTTCTTGAAGCCTATATATATATATATGATGGATGCAAAATGGTCGAGGACGACGATTTATTTTTCGCGAACTCTTGAGCTTCAAGTAGGGGTGGTTTCTGTTTCTATTGCTTTATTTGTTTAAATCAATGGCATTTGCATCCACGAAGAGCAGGGAACAACACAGATTATAGATATGGTCATATATTTTAAATTCAGACGTTGCTTGAATGCTCGAGCCTACAATTGATATCTACCTAAAACTAGTGTTTTTTCTTCCTATTTTTGTCTAGCTTTTCTTGTTTTTCTCCATGTCTCCTTGTTGATATGTTGATCTTTTGTTATATATAGCTGGAATGAAAAGTTTAATGAACTAATAGAAGTAAAACTTCGAATTATGTAATAACTACATGTGCAGAGAAATATAGCTTTTTGTTCGAGTAAATTCAAATATTATTTAGTTTGGATTCGAAATTATCATTATCGAAACGAATTCAAGCTTGCAAATTTTTTTAATTAAATTCCATATGAATATTTTTTTTTGCTATGATATAACAAGTCAAATCCGAACCCAAAAGAGTTTCTTTTTTAATTTCAAATTGGCTCAATAAAATATAAACTCGAGTTTGTTGACATGAAAATTATTCCACTCAAACTTAATTTTACTGCACCTCTAGCCCATCGACAAAATTTCAAAAAATTTGGATAAGGGTCCAGATCTTAGTTGTAGGAAAAAAATGTGGTTTGAAATAGTAAAGATTAAATGTAAGGCAAAAACTTATGTGAGACGGACTCACGGGTCGTATTCGTGAGACGGATATCTTATTTGGGTCGTCCATGAAAAAGTATTACTTTTTATGTTATGGGTAGGGTTGACCCGTCTCACCTATTAAGATCCGTGAGACGGTCTCACATGATAGCCACTCTAAATGTAATGTAGAACATTTTAAATTAGAGGTGAATAAGATTTCGGTTAAACCGAATAATCGACCGAACCGAGTTTCGGATATTCGGTTCGGTTATTTTGAAAATTCGATTTTCAAAATTAAAAAAAATCGGTTATATTAGTTAATTCGGTTCGGTTACGGTTTTAAAAATTTTGAAATCGGTTAATCGAATTAACCGATATAATAAATACTATTATTTAATAAATTTTTATTTTTTAATCAATTTTATATATATTTAAATTTTTAATTTTAAAATCAACCATAATTCTAATCTAATTCTAAACGCCTTGGGTTTCTCGTTCTCACTTTTCTATTCTACATTCTTGACTTCAGCCGCGGCCCACCCATCTCTCGTCACCGATCGAGACGCCGTCTGTCCATGTTATGTTATTTTATACAAAAACATGTATTAATTGTGTTCAAACAAAACTTATACATCTGTGATAGGTGTGATTTTATATTTTTATGCATTTGTGTAGATTGTAGTGTTCAAGAAAAATTACATATATAATTAAAGTTAAATCACAATTTTTTTAAAACAAATCAATTAATTCGGTCACCGACCGAATTAACCGATTTTAATTCGATTCGGTTTTTACATCGATTATGAAAATTGATTCGGTCGGTTCAGTTATGGATAAATATTTCAGGTCGATTCGATTATGGCTAATTCGGTTCGGTCGGTAATCGAACTGACCGAATGCTCAACCCTATTTAAAATAGCCTAGAAAAAATGAAATTACAATTTTGGTTTGATGAATTTGGTAATCTATGTTGTATAACTGTTTTTTTTTTTTTTTTTTGTGTAATATTGATGTGACACGAAACATATACACCATGTCAGTACAATGTTGACGATAAATCAGCGTCATGTCGTAAAGTTCACTAAATTGAAGGAAAAAAGATAACCAACTAAAAAGAAATTTGATAACAATGACAACTAAAGTCGCAAGAAAAACATGAAGGACCAAAATAAATTTTTTCTTGTAGAAAAAATAACAATGAAGATAGATTTATTTCATATTCTTTAGTAGGAATAATGTTGTTATTCCAATTTATCGAATATATTATATTAATAAGAATAAAATAAATAATTCAATATTTGATTGGTGTAATCTTTGAACATTTCGAATTCAATTTGTTTAAGCTATTTTTTTAATTTAATCTCTCTTGAAATCATATGCTAATTGGGCCTAACGAGGCCCATCCATGTGATACAGTGGACTGCAAACCATTTGATTTGGGCTTTGATTTTGTAGATGACTGAGTTTTAAACTTCAATTGTTTGCTATTCAAAATATGTTTTTAAACTTGCTATTCAAACTCTACGAAAAAACAAGTTAACTCGACGTTATCTTTGCGGGCAGTGCCCGCAAAAGTCGATCTAACGACTCGGATTTTTTCGAGTCAATTTTTTTCTTCATTGGAGGTGGGCCCGAATCACTCATGTGGAGTGATCCGGGCCGTTCAGTGCCTGCACGGGTAGGTTGAAACAAACCGAAAAAACATCCCATAAAAACTTATTTTTCGACATGAAAATTCAAATTTTGCCATTTTATTAATCATGATAATTTTTTCGAAATTTTTATATTCACCTAATAATATTTATATTTATTTATTAAAATTATAAATCTCTTTTTTAAAAAATTTAAAAAAAAACACCTCACATGCATAAATTAAGATTATGTTTGATCAATTAAGTTTTAGTTATTCAATAAACAAAGCCA